>NW_027478191.1:75000-77500 GCF_051020975.1 Osmia lignaria lignaria | reverse complement strand
TGGATCCACGGTACAGAATGCAAAAATATGATTGTTAAAATTTTGGACTAATCGGTTCTAAGAGGCGAAGCAATACGCCGCTGGGACTTTGAAATATTTCGGAGCGCACCTAAAGTTCGTTATTTTGGCTAAACGGAGCGAAAATCTGCATTTATACCATCACGGACGTTAGTTCAATAGCGTTTAACGATCGATCCACGGTACAGAATGCAAAAATATGATTGTTAAAATTTTCGACTAATCGGTTCTAAGAGGCGAAGCAATACGCCGCTGGGACTTTGAAATATTTCGGAGCGCACCTAAAGTTCGTTATTTTGGCTAAACGGAGCGAAAATCTGCATTTATACCATCACGGACGTTAGTTTAATAGCGTTTAACGATGGATCCACGGTACAGAATGCAAAAATATGATTGTTAAAATTTTCGACTAATCGGTTCTAAGAGGCGAAGCAATACGCCGCTGGGACTTTGAAATATTTCGGAGCGCACCTAAAGTTCGTTATTTTGGCTAAACGGAGCGAAAATCTGCATTTATACCATCACGGACGTTAGTTCAATAGCGTTTAACGATGGATCCACGGTACAGAATGCAAAAATATGATTGTTAAAATTTTCGACTAATCGGTTCTAAGAGGCGAAGCAATACGCCGCTGGGACTTTGAAATATTTCGGAGCGCACCTAAAGTTCGTTATTTTGGCTAAACGGAGCGAAAATCTGCATTTATACCATCACGGACGTTAGTTCAATAGCGTTTAACGATCGATCCACGGTACAGACTGCAAAAATATGATTGTTAAAATTTTCGACTAATCGGTTCTAAGAGGCGAAGCAATACGCCGCTGGGACTTTGAAATATTTCGGAGCGCACCTAAAGTTCGTTATTTTGGCTAAACGGAGCGAAAATCTGCATTTATACCATCACGGACGTTAGTTCAATAGCGTTTAACGATCGATCCACGGTACAGAATGCAAAAATATGATTGTTAAAATTTTCGACTAATCGGTTCTAAGAGGCGAAGCAATACGCCGCTGGGACTTTGAAATATTTCGGAGCGCACCTAAAGTTCGTTATTTTGGCTAAACGGAGCGAAAATCTGCATTTATACCATCACGGACGTTAGTTTAATAGCGTTTAACGATGGATCCACGGTACAGAATGCAAAAATATGATTGTTAAAATTTTCGACTAATCGGTTCTAAGAGGCGAAGCAATACGCCGCTGGGACTTTGAAATATTTCGGAGCGCACCTAAAGTTCGTTATTTTGGCTAAACGGAGCGAAAATCTGCATTTATACCATCACGGACGTTAGTTCAATAGCGTTTAACGATGGATCCACGGTACAGAATGCAAAAATATGATTGTTAAAATTTTCGACTAATCGGTTCTAAGAGGCGAAGCAATACGCCGCTGGGACTTTGAAATATTTCGGAGCGCACCTAAAGTTCGTTATTTTGGCTAAACGGAGCGAAAATCTGCATTTATACCATCACGGACGTTAGTTCAATAGCGTTTAACGATCGATCCACGGTACAGACTGCAAAAATATGATTGTTAAAATTTTCGACTAATCGGTTCTAAGAGGCGAAGCAATACGCCGCTGGGACTTTGAAATATTTCGGAGCGCACCTAAAGTTCGTTATTTTGGCTAAACGGAGCGAAAATCTGCATTTATACCATCACGGACGTTAGTTTAATAGCGTTTAACGATGGATCCACGGTACAGAATGCAAAAATATGATTGTTAAAATTTTCGACTAATCGGTTCTAAGAGGCGAAGCAATACGCCGCTGGGACTTTGAAATATTTCGGAGCGCACCTAAAGTTCGTTATTTTGGCTAAACGGAGCGAAAATCTGCATTTATACCATCACGGACGCTAGTTTAATAGCGTTTAACGATCGATCCACGGTACAGAATGCAAAAATATGATTGTTAAAATTTTCGACTAATCGGTTCTAAGAGGCGAAGCAATACGCCGCTGGGACTTTGAAATATTTCGGAGCGCACCTAAAGTTCGTTATTTTGGCTAAACGGAGCGAAAATCTGCATTTATACCATCACGGACGTTAGTTTAATAGCGTTTAACGATGGATCCACGGTACAGAATGCAAAAATATGATTGTTAAAATTTTCGACTTATCGGTTCTGGATCACTGAAAAATCGAAAAAAATTATTAATTTTGATTAATTAAATTACATATGTAGTTTTATATTGTTATAGTCTCGTATTTGTTAATGTTTTGTCGTAAGAAAATGCAAAAATATCGTTTTAATGTTTTCGTCTCATCGGTTCTGGATCGCTGAAAAATCAAAAAAAAATATTAATTTTGATTAATTAAATTACAAATGGAGTTTTATATTGCTATAGTCGCTTATTTGTTAATGTTTTACCGTAAGAAAATGCAAAAATATCGTTTTAATATTTTCATCTCATCGGTTCTGGGCGGTTTTAAAATTTTTTAAAATATTAATTAAACCCATGATTTACATGAGAATGT
>NW_027478191.1:57500-62500 GCF_051020975.1 Osmia lignaria lignaria | reverse complement strand
TAGAGGGAGGCACTTTGAAAGCAACACGCCGCTGGAACTTTGAAAAATTTCGGGGCAAAGCAATACGCGGCTGGGACTTTGAAATATTTCGGAGCGCACCTAAAGTTCGTTATTTTGGCTAAACGGAGCGAAAATCTGCATTTATACCATCACGGACGTTAGTTTAATAGCGTTTAACGATGGATCCACGGTACAGAATGCAAAAATATGATTGTTAAAATTTTCGACTAATCGGTTCTAAGAGGCGAAGCAATACGCCGCTGGGACTTTGAAATATTTCGGAGCGCACCTAAAGTTCGTTATTTTGGCTAAACGGAGCGAAAATCTGCATTTATACCATCACGGACGTTAGTTTAATAGCGTTTAACGATGGATCCACGGTACAGAATGCAAAAATATGATTGTTAAAATTTTCGACTAATCGGTTCTAAGAGGCGAAGCAATACGCCGCTGGGACTTTGAAATATTTCGGAGCGCACCTAAAGTTCGTTATTTTGGCTAAACGGAGCGAAAATCTGCATTTATACCATCACGGACGTTAGTTCAATAGCGTTTAACGATCGATCCACGGTACAGAATGCAAAAATATGATTGTTAAAATTTTCGACTAATCGGTTCTAAGAGGCGAAGCAATACGCCGCTGGGACTTTGAAATATTTCGGAGCGCACCTAAAGTTCGTTATTTTGGCTAAACGGAGCGAAAATCTGCATTTATACCATCACGGACGTTAGTTTAATAGCGTTTAACGATGGATCCACGGTACAGAATGCAAAAATATGATTGTTAAAATTTTCGACTAATCGGTTCTAAGAGGCGAAGCAATACGCCGCTGGGACTTTGAAATATTTCGGAGCGCACCTAAAGTTCGTTATTTTGGCTAAACGGAGCGAAAATCTGCATTTATACCATCACGGACGTTAGTTCAATAGCGTTTAACGATCGATCCACGGTACAGAATGCAAAAATATGATTGTTAAAATTTTCGACTAATCGGTTCTAAGAGGCGAAGCAATACGCCGCTGGGACTTTGAAATATTTCGGAGCGCACCTAAAGTTCGTTATTTTGGCTAAACGGAGCGAAAATCTGCATTTATACCATCACGGACGTTAGTTTAATAGCGTTTAACGATGGATCCACGGTACAGAATGCAAAAATATGATTGTTAAAATTTTCGACTAATCGGTTCTAAGAGGCGAAGCAATACGCCGCTGGGACTTTGAAATATTTCGGAGCGCACCTAAAGTTCGTTATTTTGGCTAAACGGAGCGAAAATCTGCATTTATACCATCACGGACGTTAGTTCAATAGCGTTTAACGATGGATCCACGGTACAGAATGCAAAAATATGATTGTTAAAATTTTCGACTAATCGGTTCTAAGAGGCGAAGCAATACGCCGCTGGGACTTTGAAATATTTCGGAGCGCACCTAAAGTTCGTTATTTTGGCTAAACGGAGCGAAAATCTGCATTTATACCATCACGGACGTTAGTTCAATAGCGTTTAACGATCGATCCACGGTACAGACTGCAAAAATATGATTGTTAAAATTTTCGACTAATCGGTTCTAAGAGGCGAAGCAATACGCCGCTGGGACTTTGAAATATTTCGGAGCGCACCTAAAGTTCGTTATTTTGGCTAAACGGAGCGAAAATCTGCATTTATACCATCACGGACGTTAGTTTAATAGCGTTTAACGATGGATCCACGGTACAGAATGCAAAAATATGATTGTTAAAATTTTCGACTAATCGGTTCTAAGAGGCGAAGCAATACGCCGCTGGGACTTTGAAATATTTCGGAGCGCACCTAAAGTTCGTTATTTTGGCTAAACGGAGCGAAAATCTGCATTTATACCATCACGGACGTTAGTTCAATAGCGTTTAACGATCGATCCACGGTACAGAATGCAAAAATATGATTGTTAAAATTTTCGACTAATCGGTTCTAAGAGGCGAAGCAATACGCCGCTGGGACTTTGAAATATTTCGGAGCGCACCTAAAGTTCGTTATTTTGGCTAAACGGAGCGAAAATCTGCATTTATACCATCACGGACGTTAGTTTAATAGCGTTTAACGATGGATCCACGGTACAGAATGCAAAAATATGATTGTTAAAATTTTCGACTAATCGGTTCTAAGAGGCGAAGCAATACGCCGCTGGGACTTTGAAATATTTCGGAGCGCACCTAAAGTTCGTTATTTTGGCTAAACGGAGCGAAAATCTGCATTTATACCATCACGGACGTTAGTTCAATAGCGTTTAACGATCGATCCACGGTACAGAATGCAAAAATATGATTGTTAAAATTTTCGACTAATCGGTTCTAAGAGGCGAAGCAATACGCCGCTGGGACTTTGAAATATTTCGGAGCGCACCTAAAGTTCGTTATTTTGGCTAAACGGAGCGAAAATCTGCATTTATACCATCACGGACGTTAGTTTAATAGCGTTTAACGATGGATCCACGGTACAGAATGCAAAAATATGATTGTTAAAATTTTCGACTAATCGGTTCTAAGAGGCGAAGCAATACGCCGCTGGGACTTTGAAATATTTCGGAGCGCACCTAAAGTTCGTTATTTTGGCTAAACGGAGCGAAAATCTGCATTTATACCATCACGGACGTTAGTTCAATAGCGTTTAACGATGGATCCACGGTACAGAATGCAAAAATATGATTGTTAAAATTTTCGACTAATCGGTTCTAAGAGGCGAAGCAATACGCCGCTGGGACTTTGAAATATTTCGGAGCGCACCTAAAGTTCGTTATTTTGGCTAAACGGAGCGAAAATCTGCATTTATACCATCACGGACGTTAGTTCAATAGCGTTTAACGATCGATCCACGGTACAGACTGCAAAAATATGATTGTTAAAATTTTCGACTAATCGGTTCTAAGAGGCGAAGCAATACGCCGCTGGGACTTTGAAATATTTCGGAGCGCACCTAAAGTTCGTTATTTTGGCTAAACGGAGCGAAAATCTGCATTTATACCATCACGGACGTTAGTTTAATAGCGTTTAACGATGGATCCACGGTACAGAATGCAAAAATATGATTGTTAAAATTTTCGACTAATCGGTTCTAAGAGGCGAAGCAATACGCCGCTGGGACTTTGAAATATTTCGGAGCGCACCTAAAGTTCGTTATTTTGGCTAAACGGAGCGAAAATCTGCATTTATACCATCACGGACGCTAGTTTAATAGCGTTTAACGATCGATCCACGGTACAGAATGCAAAAATATGATTGTTAAAATTTTCGACTTATCGGTTCTGGATCACTGAAAAATCGAAAAAAATTATTAATTTTGATTAATTAAATTACATATGTAGTTTTATATTGTTATAGTCTCGTATTTGTTAATGTTTTGTCGTAAGAAAATGCAAAAATATCGTTTTAATGTTTTCGTCTCATCGGTTCTGGATCGCTGAAAAATCAAAAAAAAATATTAATTTTGATTAATTAAATTACAAATGGAGTTTTATATTGCTATAGTCGCTTATTTGTTAATGTTTTACCGTAAGAAAATGCAAAAATATCGTTTTAATATTTTCATCTCATCGGTTCTGGGCGGTTTTAAAATTTTTTAAAATATTAATTAAACCCATGATTTACATGAGAATGTGAATTTATTATGTCCTGCATGTTAATTTATTAATTTTCATGTATAGAACGTTATAAAATGAAAGGATATGTTCGACGATATTTTCAGTCTAAGTTTTACCGTGCCGGCGGGATGGTACGCTCTCACGGCGGTTTGCACAGGCATACGCCTGGGCGTAAGCCCATGCGTCGCCGACCTAGCGGCCGGCCGTTCGGTATTTATAGGAAGGCACTTTCGGTTCGCTCGGACCGGTCGGGAGTAGCGTCGAGCGTGTGGCTCTTTTATGACTTCGGTTGAAAAGCAGTCTACCGCTCCTCGAGAATATACTTTCTCGACTATTCTCGTTCCGGTTTTCCGTTGCGGATTATTATTAATCTCCACACAGCATTACCACGGGTCGGTGTCTAAGACCGAATGGCCCATATGTGGTGAGCCTTGTAATATAAGGCTGGTGACCTGTATGCACTTATAAATGTTGCATACTTGTACAAACTGAGCATCAACTGTCTGTAACCAAAATTTGTTAAAACTGAAAAAGTTATAAGATTGTATAAAATTTTTGAACCAAGAAAGTAGTGTTAGACGAAAATTCGTTCTATCACTTTTAGAAGGGAGACTGTTTGGAAATATTTAAAGTATAAAATACACAAAAGTCCACTGAATTATGAACAAAATTACGTCCCTGAATTTAAGAAAAGTCAAGAGGTGTCAGAAATAAAATCCTCTCTGATACGTTCAGAGAGGAAAATAAGTATGGAGAGAGGAGTAAAAATGAAAGAAGTTTTAAGGCTGGGGAAACTTCTAAAGGAGAGAGATTCCAACATATCTAATATGTACATTTAAAGCAAGTCCAAGGAACTCTCTCCGTTAATGTTTGAAAAGGTGTGTGCAGATGGAGGAGAAATGTATAAAGTACAGAGACGAGGTTGGTGGGCCCGCTCTAATGATAAAGATTATAAAATTTGGTGGCAAAATGACCAGCATGATCACTGTACGCGCTTTCTCGATTTGTATAGCATGCCACTGTCCGCGCTATCTTTTATTATATTGTCCAGCGTGTGTGGTCTACGTGCTTGCACGATGGATGCACGGCGTGAAAGTGATTTTCGTGCTTTATGAGAGGAGGAGGAGAATATTTGGCCTCTATAAGAGGTACAAAATTTATGAAATGTGTGTTACATACAAAAGAGAAATGGCTTAACGTCGATCGGTCTTACAGGGAGGGCCGACGACGAAAATTTAAATTTACAATAATAACTAAGCTCCCTGGTTGATCCTGCCAGTAGTCATATGCTTGTCTCAAAGATTAAGCCATGCATGTCTAAGTACATACCGAATTAAGGTGAAACCGCGAATGGCTCATTAAATCAGTTTTGGTTTCTTAGATCGTA
>NW_027478191.1:52500-55000 GCF_051020975.1 Osmia lignaria lignaria | reverse complement strand
CCGGAGTTTTTTTGGTCCGTGTTGCGTTCGCTCTATTCGAAATGAAACTCGCGGAGGCGAAGAATTGTTAAAAGTTTACGAAGCGTCTAGGAGTGGTTAAAACTGAGAGAGTTGAAACTACGATGTATTAGAACGAGCAACCGTCGAAACTTTGTTTTCGCGACGTTCTTTTCGTCGCTCTCGTCCCCACGCTCCTACGCTTTGGTTGTTTCTTTGCCATCCGTGTTGCGATAAAAAGATTTCTCCATTGTCCAAAAAGGACGGATCGAGATTCCTCTTTCGAGAGGGAGAGAGAGGTACTTGCGGGTAACCTGGAATCTACGAAACACGCACCGTGGTAAGATTCGTGCGTCCGCCTGATCGATGTGTGTTGTTTACGGACCGGCTGAGAAGCGACGATAGCGAGTCTTTGAAAAACTATGTGTCCATTAGTTAGACCGATCGTCGCCGGCCGTGTGTCTGTTCGAATCTCGCAACCCACGATTCAGCGACAGGACGCGCGCTCGCATTCCTTGTGTGCGTTCGTACTTTTCAAGGTTTTTAAATGTACTTTACGCCCGACCGTCGAGAGGAGCGTGCCACTGGGCGTTTCTCCGACGGTTTCCGTCCTTGGACGCGATCGTGTCGTCAACGATCGAACAAACAAACAAATACGTTGGCGACGCCCGAATTCGCTCTCCCGCACGCGCCGGGTGGGAGAGTGATGTGGGTATCGAATGTGATGCGTGTTAATAATGAAAATAACACTCTAAAGATCTAAAGAGTTTGAAATACAAAATTTTACGATTACCCTGAACGGTGGATCACTTGGCTCGTGGGTCGATGAAGAACGCAGCTAATTGCGCGTCAACGTGTGAACTGCAGGACACATGAACATCGACATTTCGAACGCACATTGCGGTCCACGGATACAATTCCTGGACCACGCCTGGCTGAGGGTCGTTTTCTTAACAAAAGACTGCTTGCGTTTGCTTCTCGAAAAAAGAGTAATTCATTTCTTTCTAAACATCTCGCCGTCGTTCAACGAAAGTAGAACGTTTCGGAGCGGGATTATCGAACGAAATTGAAAGAATGAATGAACGATAAACAAAGAAAGAGTCGCAACGTACGAGCGATAGTTGGGCAGTTCGTCGGCGTTTGTCGTGGAAACGATGTGACGAAAATCGCAACCGATACACTAAATGCAGGCCGTTAAAGGAGAGAAACAAATTTCGAAATATCTCTTCGAACTAGCGCAAGTGCGTCACGGCGCGCGAGTCGTTCGTTAAAATTTATAAACGACCGCCCGTGAAAGCACCGAGTTCTCGGAAGATAATCTATAAAGATTCTCCATCCTGCTGGAAGTTATCGGATCGGCGCGATTGTTCACTTGTAGAAATCCACGCTCCTGACGTTGCCAGAAACGATATTTACGAAAGGTGTGTCAAAAATAAACGAAAGAAGCTCTCCTATAAATTTAGAAAAAGCAAACGAGTGAAATGTTTGAGATGATAATTTGCTGAAATGCAAGCTCGAATAGCCCCAGGGTTTCGAATGATTCCCCGCGCTTTATACATCTCTCTGTTTACAAACGGTGTATAAATGAAAGATCGCTTCAGATGGGTCGTCGCTGTTTGACGCGCGATGCTGTTCCTTTTTTTTTGTCTGTCTGTGCGTTTAGCTTCGCTAAACAAGTTAAATGGTTAAAAAGCGTCGAAAAAGCGAATACACACGCGACAAGACAAATCTAACGAGTAAAGGAACGCTCCGCTCCAAGATAAAAATGGTTGTTTACAATCAATACAGCGTTTCGGTACCCCTGATCGTAGTCTGAAACTGTGTAACAAAAGAGAGGAAAGCGAATGGTGAAGGAACTTCGAAGCCTCCGTGGCGTGGCTAGAACTTGTGATAAAAGTATGTTTGCAGCAATTATGCATGCTCCCGTTAAAACAGCATTTCAATGTCTCGCATGGCTTAAAGCTCTAGGAGGCTTCAACATTTAGAATACATACGGACTACTTCGTTTGTTAAAGATAAGCGAAGACCGCGCGACCATCGCTCGGTCGTCCAGTCCTCGAAAGTTTTGTTGCGTTCCAAAGAAGAGACAAATGGGGTTTACCCTTGCGCTAAGGGGAGAAGAAGAGAAAAGCAGTTGTTAAATCTAAGAGGTGTGTGGAGTACATCGCGTGTTGGTTAAAATTGTTAAATGAAGTATACGCGAAATGTTCTCTCGCTCTTGCTTTTCCTCTTGCTTCCGTGGCGCTCGAAAAGAAGGGATGATAAATAAAGAAACCTATTCGAAATCTCTTGTGGAACAAAAAATAATACGGACGGACGTTAAAATTGAACCGAGACGAAATGGATCGTCTTGCGAGTTGTCTTCGCTTTGAAATTGTTAAAAATTGATAAAAGCAATACGACGAAGCTGCAGTCCGCAAAATGTTTGAAGCAAAAAGGAAATAACACGAAAATTATGGGAACGTCGTGTCTCAACTTTTTTTTCCCTCTTGTGCTCGTTTCA
>NW_027478191.1:45000-47500 GCF_051020975.1 Osmia lignaria lignaria | reverse complement strand
CACGCCGTTGGAACTTTGAAAAATTTCGATGCGTCGCCAAAGTTCGTACTTTTCGATAAAATCTTCGTCCTATGATACATTTCGATCAAGAACTACATTGATCGTCATGAAACTGTTTTTTTTTTTGGGAGACGTGTACGCTCCTTTTCATAAAGGAGACTATCTTATTGCGAAAGTCAAAATCGCACGCTCTCACGGCGATTTGCTCCCGTATACGCCTGGGCGTAAGCCCGTGCGTCGCCGACCTAGCGGCCTGCCGATCGGTATTTAGAGGGAGGCACTTTGAAAGCAACACGCCGCTGGAACTTTGAAAAATTTCGGGGCAAAGCAATACGCGGCTGGGACTTTGAAATATTTCGGAGCGCACCTAAAGTTCGTTATTTTGGCTAAACGGAGCGAAAATCTGCATTTATACCATCACGGACGTTAGTTTAATAGCGTTTAACGATGGATCCACGGTACAGAATGCAAAAATATGATTGTTAAAATTTTCGACTAATCGGTTCTAAGAGGCGAAGCAATACGCCGCTGGGACTTTGAAATATTTCGGAGCGCACCTAAAGTTCGTTATTTTGGCTAAACGGAGCGAAAATCTGCATTTATACCATCACGGACGTTAGTTTAATAGCGTTTAACGATCGATCCACGGTACAGAATGCAAAAATATGATTGTTAAAATTTTCGACTAATCGGTTCTAAGAGGCGAAGCAATACGCCGCTGGGACTTTGAAATATTTCGGAGCGCACCTAAAGTTCGTTATTTTGGCTAAACGGAGCGAAAATCTGCATTTATACCATCACGGACGTTAGTTTAATAGCGTTTAACGATCGATCCACGGTACAGAATGCAAAAATATGATTGTTAAAATTTTCGACTAATCGGTTCTAAGAGGCGAAGCAATACGCCGCTGGGACTTTGAAATATTTCGGAGCGCACCTAAAGTTCGTTATTTTGGCTAAACGGAGCGAAAATCTGCATTTATACCATCACGGACGTTAGTTTAATAGCGTTTAACGATCGATCCACGGTACAGAATGCAAAAATATGATTGTTAAAATTTTCGACTAATCGGTTCTAAGAGGCGAAGCAATACGCCGCTGGGACTTTGAAATATTTCGGAGCGCACCTAAAGTTCGTTATTTTGGCTAAACGGAGCGAAAATCTGCATTTATACCATCACGGACGTTAGTTTAATAGCGTTTAACGATCGATCCACGGTACAGAATGCAAAAATATGATTGTTAAAATTTTCGACTAATCGGTTCTAAGAGGCGAAGCAATACGCCGCTGGGACTTTGAAATATTTCGGAGCGCACCTAAAGTTCGTTATTTTGGCTAAACGGAGCGAAAATCTGCATTTATACCATCACGGACGTTAGTTTAATAGCGTTTAACGATGGATCCACGGTACAGAATGCAAAAATATGATTGTTAAAATTTTCGACTAATCGGTTCTAAGAGGCGAAGCAATACGCCGCTGGGACTTTGAAATATTTCGGAGCGCACCTAAAGTTCGTTATTTTGGCTAAACGGAGCGAAAATCTGCATTTATACCATCACGGACGCTAGTTTAATAGCGTTTAACGATCGATCCACGGTACAGAATGCAAAAATATGATTGTTAAAGTTTTCGACTAATCGGTTCTAAGAGGCGAAGCAATACGCCGCTGGGACTTTGAAATATTTCGGAGCGCACCTAAAGTTCGTTATTTTGGCTAAACGGAGCGAAAATCTGCATTTATACCATCACGGACGTTAGTTTAATAGCGTTTAACGATGGATCCACGGTACAGAATGCAAAAATATGATTGTTAAAATTTTCGACTTATCGGTTCTGGATCACTGAAAAATCAAAAAAAATTATTAATTTTGATTAATTAAATTACATATGTAGTTTTATATTGTTATAGTCTCGTATTTGTTAATGTTTTGTCGTAAGAAAATGCAAAAATATCGTTTTAATGTTTTCGTCTCATCGGTTCTGGATCGCTGAAAAATCAAAAAAAAATATTAATTTTGATTAATTAAATTACAAATGGAGTTTTATATTGCTATAGTCGCTTATTTGTTAATGTTTTACCGTAAGAAAATGCAAAAATATCGTTTTAATATTTTCATCTCATCGGTTCTGGGCGGTTTTAAAATTTTTAAAAATATTAATTAAACCCATGATTTACATGAGAATGTGAATTTATTATGTCCTGCATGTTAATTTATTAATTTTCATGTATAGAACGTTATAAAATGAAAGGATATGTTCGACGATATTTTCAGTCTAAGTTTTACCGTGCCGGCGGGATGGTACGCTCTCACGGCGGTTTGCACAGGCATACGCCTGGGCGTAAGCCCATGCGTCGCCGACCTAGCGGCCGGCCGTTCGGTATTTATAGGAAGGCACTTTCGGTTCGCTCGGACCGGTCGGGAGTAGCGTCGAGCGTGTGGCTCTTTTATGACTTCGGTTGAAAAGCAGTCTACCGCTCCTCGAGAATATACTTTCTC
>NW_027478191.1:37500-40000 GCF_051020975.1 Osmia lignaria lignaria | reverse complement strand
GCTCTCCTATAAATTTAGAAAAAGCAAACGAGTGAAATGTTTGAGATGATAATTTGCTGAAATGCAAGCTCGAATAGCCCCAGGGTTTCGAATGATTCCCCGCGCTTTATACATCTCTCTGTTTACAAACGGTGTATAAATGAAAGATCGCTTCAGATGGGTCGTCGCTGTTTGACGCGCGATGCTGTTCCTTTTTTTTTGTCTGTCTGTGCGTTTAGCTTCGCTAAACAAGTTAAATGGTTAAAAAGCGTCGAAAAAGCGAATACACACGCGACAAGACAAATCTAACGAGTAAAGGAACGCTCCGCTCCAAGATAAAAATGGTTGTTTACAATCAATACAGCGTTTCGGTACCCCTGATCGTAGTCTGAAACTGTGTAACAAAAGAGAGGAAAGCGAATGGTGAAGGAACTTCGAAGCCTCCGTGGCGTGGCTAGAACTTGTGATAAAAGTATGTTTGCAGCAATTATGCATGCTCCCGTTAAAACAGCATTTCAATGTCTCGCATGGCTTAAAGCTCTAGGAGGCTTCAACATTTAGAATACATACGGACTACTTCGTTTGTTAAAGATAAGCGAAGACCGCGCGACCATCGCTCGGTCGTCCAGTCCTCGAAAGTTTTGTTGCGTTCCAAAGAAGAGACAAATGGGGTTTACCCTTGCGCTAAGGGGAGAAGAAGAGAAAAGCAGTTGTTAAATCTAAGAGGTGTGTGGAGTACATCGCGTGTTGGTTAAAATTGTTAAATGAAGTATACGCGAAATGTTCTCTCGCTCTTGCTTTTCCTCTTGCTTCCGTGGCGCTCGAAAAGAAGGGATGATAAATAAAGAAACCTATTCGAAATCTCTTGTGGAACAAAAAATAATACGGACGGACGTTAAAATTGAACCGAGACGAAATGGATCGTCTTGCGAGTTGTCTTCGCTTTGAAATTGTTAAAAATTGATAAAAGCAATACGACGAAGCTGCAGTCCGCAAAATGTTTGAAGCAAAAAGGAAATAACACGAAAATTATGGGAACGTCGTGTCTCAACTTTTTTTTCCCTCTTGTGCTCGTTTCATCGAACGATAAATACAAACATTTTGAAACGAGAGAGGAGGAAAAATTGAATATGCGAAAGGTTGATTCACGCACAGTTTCTCTACGTGTTTGCTTTTTTGCTTCTTTTCGTTTATTTTTTTTTTTTTTGCATCGAGCATCATTATTCACCTTTCGATGAAACCAAAGAAATTGACGACCTCAGAGTAGGCGAGATTACCCGCTGAATTTAAGCATATTATTAAGCGGAGGAAAAGAAACTAACTAGGATTTCCTTAGTAGCGGCGAGCGAACAGGAATGAGCCCAGCACTGAATCCCGCGGTACCGCCGCTGGGAAATGTAGTGTTCAGGAGGATCCGTTTATCCCGAGACATCGAATTGCGTCCAAGTCCATCTTGAATGGGGCCATTTACCCATAGAGGGTGCCAGGCCCGTAGTGACCGGTACGCGTTTCGGGAGGATCTCTCCTTAGAGTCGGGTTGCTTGAGAGTGCAGCCCTAAGTGGGTGGTAAACTCCATCTAAGGCTAAATACGACCACGAGACCGATAGCGAACAAGTACCGTGAGGGAAAGTTGAAAAGAACTTTGAAGAGAGAGTTCAAGAGTACGTGAAACCGTTCAGGGGTAAACCTGAGAAACCCAAAAGATCGAATGGGGAGATTCATCGTCAACAACGCTGGCTCCCGTTGGTGCGCGATGCCCCGGATGGACCTTCGGGTTCCATTAGCGAGGGCACACCACCTTCGGCGAATGTTCCGGCGAGGTAGTCGTGCACTTCTCCCCTAGTAGAACGTCGCGACCCGTTGCGTGTCGGTCTACGGTCCGAGGCGGAGCCTGTCCGTCACCTTAACGGTGTTCGTGACAGACCCTCGGTTGCCTGGCCGACTGCGCGACGGTACTCAGACGGTATCAGGCCGCAACCAATCCATTTTCGAATGTGTGTGCGTCAGGACCGCCGCAAGCTAGGTTCAGTTATAATTACCCGGATGTACGGACTATGCGCCGTCCCCGGGTCTGGCCAGCTGTTAGCAGGAGGAGTCCTTGGACTGGCCAAGCTTTGAATTACCGGTCGGCGACGCTATTGCTTTGGGTACTCTCAGGACCCGTCTTGAAACACGGACCAAGGAGTCTAACATGTGCGCAAGTCATTGGGATATAAATAAACCTAAAGGCGAAATGAAAGTGAATGTCGTCCTCTGCGTCGACCTAGGGAGGATGGGCCTCGTTACGATTAGGCCTCGCACTCCCGGGGCGTCTCGTTCTCATTGCGAGAAGAGGCGCACCTAGAGCGTACACGTTGGGACCCGAAAGATGGTGAACTATGCCTGGTCAGGACGAAGTCAGGGGAAACCCTGATGGAGGTCCGTAGCGATTCTGACGTGCAAATCGATCGTCGGAACTGGGTATAGGGGCGAAAGACTAATCGAACCATCTAGTAGCTGGTTCCCTCCGAAGTTTCCCTC
>NW_027478191.1:30000-32500 GCF_051020975.1 Osmia lignaria lignaria | reverse complement strand
GACTAATCGGTTCTAAGAGGCGAAGCAATACGCCGCTGGGACTTTGAAATATTTCGGAGCGCACCTAAAGTTCGTTATTTTGGCTAAACGGAGCGAAAATCTGCATTTATACCATCACGGACGCTAGTTTAATAGCGTTTAACGATCGATCCACGGTACAGAATGCAAAAATATGATTGTTAAAATTTTCGACTAATCGGTTCTAAGAGGCGAAGCAATACGCCGCTGGGACTTTGAAATATTTCGGAGCGCACCTAAAGTTCGTTATTTTGGCTAAACGGAGCGAAAATCTGCATTTATACCATCACGGACGTTAGTTTAATAGCGTTTAACGATGGATCCACGGTACAGAATGCAAAAATATGATTGTTAAAATTTTCGACTAATCGGTTCTAAGAGGCGAAGCAATACGCCGCTGGGACTTTGAAATATTTCGGAGCGCACCTAAAGTTCGTTATTTTGGCTAAACGGAGCGAAAATCTGCATTTATACCATCACGGACGTTAGTTTAATAGCGTTTAACGATCGATCCACGGTACAGAATGCAAAAATATGATTGTTAAAATTTTCGACTAATCGGTTCTAAGAGGCGAAGCAATACGCCGCTGGGACTTTGAAATATTTCGGAGCGCACATAAAGTTCGTTATTTTGGCTAAACGGAGCGAAAATCTGCATTTATACCATCACGGACGTTAGTTTAATAGCGTTTAACGATCGATCCACGGTACAGAATGCAAAAATATGATTGTTAAAATTTTCGACTAATCGGTTCTAAGAGGCGAAGCAATACGCCGCTGGGACTTTGAAATATTTCGGAGCGCACCTAAAGTTCGTTATTTTGGCTAAACGGAGCGAAAATCTGCATTTATACCATCACGGACGTTAGTTTAATAGCGTTTAACGATCGATCCACGGTACAGAATGCAAAAATATGATTGTTAAAATTTTCGACTAATCGGTTCTAAGAGGCGAAGCAATACGCCGCTGGGACTTTGAAATATTTCGGAGCGCACCTAAAGTTCGTTATTTTGGCTAAACGGAGCGAAAATCTGCATTTATACCATCACGGACGTTAGTTTAATAGCGTTTAACGATCGATCCACGGTACAGAATGCAAAAATATGATTGTTAAAATTTTCGACTAATCGGTTCTAAGAGGCGAAGCAATACGCCGCTGGGACTTTGAAATATTTCGGAGCGCACCTAAAGTTCGTTATTTTGGCTAAACGGAGCGAAAATCTGCATTTATACCATCACGGACGTTAGTTTAATAGCGTTTAACGATGGATCCACGGTACAGAATGCAAAAATATGATTGTTAAAATTTTCGACTAATCGGTTCTAAGAGGCGAAGCAATACGCCGCTGGGACTTTGAAATATTTCGGAGCGCACCTAAAGTTCGTTATTTTGGCTAAACGGAGCGAAAATCTGCATTTATACCATCACGGACGCTAGTTTAATAGCGTTTAACGATCGATCCACGGTACAGAATGCAAAAATATGATTGTTAAAGTTTTCGACTAATCGGTTCTAAGAGGCGAAGCAATACGCCGCTGGGACTTTGAAATATTTCGGAGCGCACCTAAAGTTCGTTATTTTGGCTAAACGGAGCGAAAATCTGCATTTATACCATCACGGACGTTAGTTTAATAGCGTTTAACGATGGATCCACGGTACAGAATGCAAAAATATGATTGTTAAAATTTTCGACTTATCGGTTCTGGATCACTGAAAAATCAAAAAAAATTATTAATTTTGATTAATTAAATTACATATGTAGTTTTATATTGTTATAGTCTCGTATTTGTTAATGTTTTGTCGTAAGAAAATGCAAAAATATCGTTTTAATGTTTTCGTCTCATCGGTTCTGGATCGCTGAAAAATCAAAAAAAAATATTAATTTTGATTAATTAAATTACAAATGGAGTTTTATATTGCTATAGTCGCTTATTTGTTAATGTTTTACCGTAAGAAAATGCAAAAATATCGTTTTAATATTTTCATCTCATCGGTTCTGGGCGGTTTTAAAATTTTTAAAAATATTAATTAAACCCATGATTTACATGAGAATGTGAATTTATTATGTCCTGCATGTTAATTTATTAATTTTCATGTATAGAACGTTATAAAATGAAAGGATATGTTCGACGATATTTTCAGTCTAAGTTTTACCGTGCCGGCGGGATGGTACGCTCTCACGGCGGTTTGCACAGGCATACGCCTGGGCGTAAGCCCATGCGTCGCCGACCTAGCGGCCGGCCGTTCGGTATTTATAGGAAGGCACTTTCGGTTCGCTCGGACCGGTCGGGAGTAGCGTCGAGCGTGTGGCTCTTTTATGACTTCGGTTGAAAAGCAGTCTACCGCTCCTCGAGAATATACTTTCTCGACTATTCTCGTTCCGGTTTTCCGTTGCGGATTATTATTAATCTCCACACAGCATTACCACGGGTCGGTGTCTAAGACCGAATGGCCCATATGTGGTGAGCCTTGTAATATAA
>NW_027478191.1:15000-17500 GCF_051020975.1 Osmia lignaria lignaria | reverse complement strand
CATCACGGACGTTAGTTTAATAGCGTTTAACGATCGATCCACGGTACAGAATGCAAAAATATGATTGTTAAAATTTTCGACTAATCGGTTCTAAGAGGCGAAGCAATACGCCGCTGGGACTTTGAAATATTTCGGAGCGCACCTAAAGTTCGTTATTTTGGCTAAACGGAGCGAAAATCTGCATTTATACCATCACGGACGTTAGTTTAATAGCGTTTAACGATCGATCCACGGTACAGAATGCAAAAATATGATTGTTAAAATTTTCGACTAATCGGTTCTAAGAGGCGAAGCAATACGCCGCTGGGACTTTGAAATATTTCGGAGCGCACCTAAAGTTCGTTATTTTGGCTAAACGGAGCGAAAATCTGCATTTATACCATCACGGACGTTAGTTTAATAGCGTTTAACGATGGATCCACGGTACAGAATGCAAAAATATGATTGTTAAAATTTTCGACTAATCGGTTCTAAGAGGCGAAGCAATACGCCGCTGGGACTTTGAAATATTTCGGAGCGCACCTAAAGTTCGTTATTTTGGCTAAACGGAGCGAAAATCTGCATTTATACCATCACGGACGCTAGTTTAATAGCGTTTAACGATCGATCCACGGTACAGAATGCAAAAATATGATTGTTAAAATTTTCGACTAATCGGTTCTAAGAGGCGAAGCAATACGCCGCTGGGACTTTGAAATATTTCGGAGCGCACCTAAAGTTCGTTATTTTGGCTAAACGGAGCGAAAATCTGCATTTATACCATCACGGACGTTAGTTTAATAGCGTTTAACGATGGATCCACGGTACAGAATGCAAAAATATGATTGTTAAAATTTTCGACTAATCGGTTCTAAGAGGCGAAGCAATACGCCGCTGGGACTTTGAAATATTTCGGAGCGCACCTAAAGTTCGTTATTTTGGCTAAACGGAGCGAAAATCTGCATTTATACCATCACGGACGTTAGTTTAATAGCGTTTAACGATCGATCCACGGTACAGAATGCAAAAATATGATTGTTAAAATTTTCGACTAATCGGTTCTAAGAGGCGAAGCAATACGCCGCTGGGACTTTGAAATATTTCGGAGCGCACCTAAAGTTCGTTATTTTGGCTAAACGGAGCGAAAATCTGCATTTATACCATCACGGACGTTAGTTTAATAGCGTTTAACGATGGATCCACGGTACAGAATGCAAAAATATGATTGTTAAAATTTTCGACTAATCGGTTCTAAGAGGCGAAGCAATACGCCGCTGGGACTTTGAAATATTTCGGAGCGCACCTAAAGTTCGTTATTTTGGCTAAACGGAGCGAAAATCTGCATTTATACCATCACGGACGCTAGTTTAATAGCGTTTAACGATCGATCCACGGTACAGAATGCAAAAATATGATTGTTAAAATTTTCGACTAATCGGTTCTAAGAGGCGAAGCAATACGCCGCTGGGACTTTGAAATATTTCGGAGCGCACCTAAAGTTCGTTATTTTGGCTAAACGGAGCGAAAATCTGCATTTATACCATCACGGACGTTAGTTTAATAGCGTTTAACGATGGATCCACGGTACAGAATGCAAAAATATGATTGTTAAAATTTTCGACTAATCGGTTCTAAGAGGCGAAGCAATACGCCGCTGGGACTTTGAAATATTTCGGAGCGCACCTAAAGTTCGTTATTTTGGCTAAACGGAGCGAAAATCTGCATTTATACCATCACGGACGTTAGTTTAATAGCGTTTAACGATCGATCCACGGTACAGAATGCAAAAATATGATTGTTAAAATTTTCGACTAATCGGTTCTAAGAGGCGAAGCAATACGCCGCTGGGACTTTGAAATATTTCGGAGCGCACATAAAGTTCGTTATTTTGGCTAAACGGAGCGAAAATCTGCATTTATACCATCACGGACGTTAGTTTAATAGCGTTTAACGATCGATCCACGGTACAGAATGCAAAAATATGATTGTTAAAATTTTCGACTAATCGGTTCTAAGAGGCGAAGCAATACGCCGCTGGGACTTTGAAATATTTCGGAGCGCACCTAAAGTTCGTTATTTTGGCTAAACGGAGCGAAAATCTGCATTTATACCATCACGGACGTTAGTTTAATAGCGTTTAACGATCGATCCACGGTACAGAATGCAAAAATATGATTGTTAAAATTTTCGACTAATCGGTTCTAAGAGGCGAAGCAATACGCCGCTGGGACTTTGAAATATTTCGGAGCGCACCTAAAGTTCGTTATTTTGGCTAAACGGAGCGAAAATCTGCATTTATACCATCACGGACGTTAGTTTAATAGCGTTTAACGATCGATCCACGGTACAGAATGCAAAAATATGATTGTTAAAATTTTCGACTAATCGGTTCTAAGAGGCGAAGCAATACGCCGCTGGGACTTTGAAATATTTCGGAGCGCACCTAAAGTTCGTTATTTTGGCTAAACGGAGCGAAAATCTGCATTTATACCATCACGGACGTTAGTTTAATAGCGTTTAA
>NW_027478191.1:7500-10000 GCF_051020975.1 Osmia lignaria lignaria | reverse complement strand
GTAAGATTCGTGCGTCCGCCTGATCGATGTGTGTTGTTTACGGACCGGCTGAGAAGCGACGATAGCGAGTCTTTGAAAAACTATGTGTCCATTAGTTAGACCGATCGTCGCCGGCCGTGTGTCTGTTCGAATCTCGCAACCCACGATTCAGCGACAGGACGCGCGCTCGCATTCCTTGTGTGCGTTCGTACTTTTCAAGGTTTTTAAATGTACTTTACGCCCGACCGTCGAGAGGAGCGTGCCACTGGGCGTTTCTCCGACGGTTTCCGTCCTTGGACGCGATCGTGTCGTCAACGATCGAACAAACAAACAAATACGTTGGCGACGCCCGAATTCGCTCTCCCGCACGCGCCGGGTGGGAGAGTGATGTGGGTATCGAATGTGATGCGTGTTAATAATGAAAATAACACTCTAAAGATCTAAAGAGTTTGAAATACAAAATTTTACGATTACCCTGAACGGTGGATCACTTGGCTCGTGGGTCGATGAAGAACGCAGCTAATTGCGCGTCAACGTGTGAACTGCAGGACACATGAACATCGACATTTCGAACGCACATTGCGGTCCACGGATACAATTCCTGGACCACGCCTGGCTGAGGGTCGTTTTCTTAACAAAAGACTGCTTGCGTTTGCTTCTCGAAAAAAGAGTAATTCATTTCTTTCTAAACATCTCGCCGTCGTTCAACGAAAGTAGAACGTTTCGGAGCGGGATTATCGAACGAAATTGAAAGAATGAATGAACGATAAACAAAGAAAGAGTCGCAACGTACGAGCGATAGTTGGGCAGTTCGTCGGCGTTTGTCGTGGAAACGATGTGACGAAAATCGCAACCGATACACTAAATGCAGGCCGTTAAAGGAGAGAAACAAATTTCGAAATATCTCTTCGAACTAGCGCAAGTGCGTCACGGCGCGCGAGTCGTTCGTTAAAATTTATAAACGACCGCCCGTGAAAGCACCGAGTTCTCGGAAGATAATCTATAAAGATTCTCCATCCTGCTGGAAGTTATCGGATCGGCGCGATTGTTCACTTGTAGAAATCCACGCTCCTGACGTTGCCAGAAACGATATTTACGAAAGGTGTGTCAAAAATAAACGAAAGAAGCTCTCCTATAAATTTAGAAAAAGCAAACGAGTGAAATGTTTGAGATGATAATTTGCTGAAATGCAAGCTCGAATAGCCCCAGGGTTTCGAATGATTCCCCGCGCTTTATACATCTCTCTGTTTACAAACGGTGTATAAATGAAAGATCGCTTCAGATGGGTCGTCGCTGTTTGACGCGCGATGCTGTTCCTTTTTTTTTGTCTGTCTGTGCGTTTAGCTTCGCTAAACAAGTTAAATGGTTAAAAAGCGTCGAAAAAGCGAATACACACGCGACAAGACAAATCTAACGAGTAAAGGAACGCTCCGCTCCAAGATAAAAATGGTTGTTTACAATCAATACAGCGTTTCGGTACCCCTGATCGTAGTCTGAAACTGTGTAACAAAAGAGAGGAAAGCGAATGGTGAAGGAACTTCGAAGCCTCCGTGGCGTGGCTAGAACTTGTGATAAAAGTATGTTTGCAGCAATTATGCATGCTCCCGTTAAAACAGCATTTCAATGTCTCGCATGGCTTAAAGCTCTAGGAGGCTTCAACATTTAGAATACATACGGACTACTTCGTTTGTTAAAGATAAGCGAAGACCGCGCGACCATCGCTCGGTCGTCCAGTCCTCGAAAGTTTTGTTGCGTTCCAAAGAAGAGACAAATGGGGTTTACCCTTGCGCTAAGGGGAGAAGAAGAGAAAAGCAGTTGTTAAATCTAAGAGGTGTGTGGAGTACATCGCGTGTTGGTTAAAATTGTTAAATGAAGTATACGCGAAATGTTCTCTCGCTCTTGCTTTTCCTCTTGCTTCCGTGGCGCTCGAAAAGAAGGGATGATAAATAAAGAAACCTATTCGAAATCTCTTGTGGAACAAAAAATAATACGGACGGACGTTAAAATTGAACCGAGACGAAATGGATCGTCTTGCGAGTTGTCTTCGCTTTGAAATTGTTAAAAATTGATAAAAGCAATACGACGAAGCTGCAGTCCGCAAAATGTTTGAAGCAAAAAGGAAATAACACGAAAATTATGGGAACGTCGTGTCTCAACTTTTTTTTCCCTCTTGTGCTCGTTTCATCGAACGATAAATACAAACATTTTGAAACGAGAGAGGAGGAAAAATTGAATATGCGAAAGGTTGATTCACGCACAGTTTCTCTACGTGTTTGCTTTTTTGCTTCTTTTCGTTTATTTTTTTTTTTTTTGCATCGAGCATCATTATTCACCTTTCGATGAAACCAAAGAAATTGACGACCTCAGAGTAGGCGAGATTACCCGCTGAATTTAAGCATATTATTAAGCGGAGGAAAAGAAACTAACTAGGATTTCCTTAGTAGCGGCGAGCGAACAGGAATGAGCCCAGCACTGAATCCCGCGGTACCGCCGCTGGGAAATGTAGTGTTCAGGAGGATCC
>NW_027478190.1:212500-216008 GCF_051020975.1 Osmia lignaria lignaria | reverse complement strand
ATTTTCGACTAATCGGTTCTAAGAGGCGAAGCAATACGCCGCTGGGACTTTGAAATATTTCGGAGCGCACCTAAAGTTCGTTATTTTGGCTAAACGGAGCGAAAATCTGCATTTATACCATCACGGACGTTAGTTTAATAGCGTTTAACGATGGATCCACGGTACAGAATGCAAAAATATGATTGTTAAAATTTTCGACTAATCGGTTCTAAGAGGCGAAGCAATACGCCGCTGGGACTTTGAAATATTTCGGAGCGCACCTAAAGTTCGTTATTTTGGCTAAACGGAGCGAAAATCTGCATTTATACCATCACGGACGTTAGTTCAATAGCGTTTAACGATCGATCCACGGTACAGAATGCAAAAATATGATTGTTAAAATTTTCGACTAATCGGTTCTAAGAGGCGAAGCAATACGCCGCTGGGACTTTGAAATATTTCGGAGCGCACCTAAAGTTCGTTATTTTGGCTAAACGGAGCGAAAATCTGCATTTATACCATCACGGACGTTAGTTTAATAGCGTTTAACGATGGATCCACGGTACAGAATGCAAAAATATGATTGTTAAAATTTTCGACTAATCGGTTCTAAGAGGCGAAGCAATACGCCGCTGGGACATTGAAATATTTCGGAGCGCACCTAAAGTTCGTTATTTTGGCTAAACGGAGCGAAAATCTGCATTTATACCATCACGGACGTTAGTTTAATAGCGTTTAACGATGGATCCACGGTACAGAATGCAAAAATATGATTGTTAAAATTTTCGACTAATCGGTTCTAAGAGGCGAAGCAATACGCCGCTGGGACTTTGAAATATTTCGGAGCGCACCTAAAGTTCGTTATTTTGGCTAAACGGAGCGAAAATCTGCATTTATACCATCACGGACGTTAGTTTAATAGCGTTTAACGATGGATCCACGGTACAGAATGCAAAAATATGATTGTTAAAATTTTCGACTAATCGGTTCTAAGAGGCGAAGCAATACGCCGCTGGGACTTTGAAATA
Organism: Osmia lignaria lignaria; assembly: GCF_051020975.1. NCBI lineage: Eukaryota > Metazoa > Arthropoda > Insecta > Hymenoptera > Megachilidae > Osmia > Osmia lignaria. Next base: position 215,001 of record NW_027478190.1, on the reverse strand, counting down.
TTTCGGAGCGCACCTAAAGTTCGTTATTTTGGCTAAACGGAGCGAAAATCTGCATTTATACCATCACGGACGTTAGTTCAATAGCGTTTAACGATCGATCCACGGTACAGAATGCAAAAATATGATTGTTAAAATTTTCGACTAATCGGTTCTAAGAGGCGAAGCAATACGCCGCTGGGACTTTGAAATATTTCGGAGCGCACCTAAAGTTCGTTATTTTGGCTAAACGGAGCGAAAATCTGCATTTATACCATCACGGACGTTAGTTTAATAGCGTTTAACGATGGATCCACGGTACAGAATGCAAAAATATGATTGTTAAAATTTTCGACTAATCGGTTCTAAGAGGCGAAGCAATACGCCGCTGGGACTTTGAAATATTTCGGAGCGCACCTAAAGTTCGTTATTTTGGCTAAACGGAGCGAAAATCTGCATTTATACCATCACGGACGCTAGTTTAATAGCGTTTAACGATCGATCCACGGTACAGAATGCAAAAATATGATTGTTAAAATTTTCGACTAATCGGTTCTAAGAGGCGAAGCAATACGCCGCTGGGACTTTGAAATATTTCGGAGCGCACCTAAAGTTCGTTATTTTGGCTAAACGGAGCGAAAATCTGCATTTATACCATCACGGACGTTAGTTTAATAGCGTTTAACGATGGATCCACGGTACAGAATGCAAAAATATGATTGTTAAAATTTTCGACTAATCGGTTCTAAGAGGCGAAGCAATACGCCGCTGGGACTTTGAAATATTTCGGAGCGCACCTAAAGTTCGTTATTTTGGCTAAACGGAGCGAAAATCTGCATTTATACCATCACGGACGTTAGTTCAATAGCGTTTAACGATCGATCCACGGTACAGAATGCAAAAATATGATTGTTAAAATTTTCGACTAATCGGTTCTAAGAGGCGAAGCAATACGCCGCTGGGACTTTGAAATATTTCGGAGCGCACCTAAAGTTCGTTATTTTGGCTAAACGGAGCGAAAATCTGCATTTATACCATCACGGACGTTAGTTTAATAGCGTTTAACGATGGATCCACGGTACAGAATACAAAAATATGATTGTTAAAATTTTCGACTAATCGGTTCTAAGAGGCGAAGCAATACGCCGCTGGGACTTTGAAATATTTCGGAGCGCACCTAAAGTTCGTTATTTTGGCTAAACGGAGCGAAAATCTGCATTTATACCATCACGGACGTTAGTTTAATAGCGTTTAACGATGGATCCACGGTACAGAATGCAAAAATATGATTGTTAAAATTTTCGACTTATCGGTTCTGGATCACTGAAAAATCAAAAAAAATTATTAATTTTGATTAATTAAATTACATATGTAGTTTTATATTGTTATAGTCTCGTATTTGTTAATGTTTTGTCGTAAGAAAATGCAAAAATATCGTTTTAATGTTTTCGTCTCATCGGTTCTGGATCGCTGAAAAATCAAAAAAAAATATTAATTTTGATTAATTAAATTACAAATGGAGTTTTATATTGCTATAGTCGCTTATTTGTTAATGTTTTACCGTAAGAAAATGCAAAAATATCGTTTTAATATTTTCATCTCATCGGTTCTGGGCGGTTTTAAAATTTTTTAAAATATTAATTAAACCCATGATTTACATGAGAATGTGAATTTATTATGTCCTGCATGTTAATTTATTAATTTTCATGTATAGAACGTTATAAAATGAAAGGATATGTTCGACGATATTTTCAGTCTAAGTTTTACCGTGCCGGCGGGATGGTACGCTCTCACGGCGGTTTGCACAGGCATACGCCTGGGCGTAAGCCCATGCGTCGCCGACCTAGCGGCCGGCCGTTCGGTATTTATAGGAAGGCACTTTCGGTTCGCTCGGACCGGTCGGGAGTAGCGTCGAGCGTGTGGCTCTTTTATGACTTCGGTTGAAAAGCAGTCTACCGCTCCTCGAGAATATACTTTCTCGACTATTCTCGTTCCGGTTTTCCGTTGCGGATTATTATTAATCTCCACACAGCATTACCACGGGTCGGTGTCTAAGACCGAATGGCCCATATGTGGTGAGCCTTGTAATATAAGGCTGGTGACCTGTATGCACTTATAAATGTTGCATACTTGTACAAACTGAGCATCAACTGTCTGTAACCAAAATTTGTTAAAACTGAAAAAGTTATAAGATTGTATAAAATTTTTGAACCAAGAAAGTAGTGTTAGACGAAAATTCGTTCTATCACTTTTAGAAGGGAGACTGTTTGGAAATATTTAAAGTATAAAATACACAAAAGTCCACTGAATTATGAACAAAATTACGTCCCTGAATTTAAGAAAAGTCAAGAGGTGTCAGAAATAAAATCCTCTCTGATACGTTCAGAGAGGAAAATAAGTATGGAGAGAGGAGTAAAAATGAAAGAAGTTTTAAGGCTGGGGAAACTTCTAAAGGAGAGAGATTCCAACATATCTAATATGTACATTTAAAGCAAGTCCAAGGAACTCTCTCCGTTAATGTTTGA
>NW_027478190.1:207500-210000 GCF_051020975.1 Osmia lignaria lignaria | reverse complement strand
TAAAATTACACCGACACGGTTACGTGCGGAGGTCGCTTTGATTACTCATCGCGTTTCTCCCGTCCGTTCGGAACCGCCGGCAAAAAAACTGTGCGACCAACGGCGCCAAAGAGCACGACGCCGGACCATTTCTCTCTGGCTGATGTGAATGGAAGTAAAAGACGCTTGCGTGAGGTCTCTCGACCTTTATCTCTCTAACTTATACTTATGGGTCGTCGTCTACTTGATCGGGTACAAACAAGTCGTAAGAAACAAACAAACAAACCACAAAAATACAAGTCGTAAAAAAACAAACTTCTGTTGGTTAACCTACAATATGAAGGATCGAAATGAAAGAAGGATCATATTATTACAAACCGAAAGTGAAGGATCATTAAAATTGAAATACAATATATATAAATATATAAATGTACCCGTCGTTGCGACACCCTAGTTAAATGGAAAGATATAAAAAAGAGAGAAAAGGAATACAGATGACCCGCCGTCTGATCTTTGCTAAATGATCTGGCATCACCGGAGTTTTTTTGGTCCGTGTTGCGTTCGCTCTATTCGAAATGAAACTCGCGGAGGCGAAGAATTGTTAAAAGTTTACGAAGCGTCTAGGAGTGGTTAAAACTGAGAGAGTTGAAACTACGATGTATTAGAACGAGCAACCGTCGAAACTTTGTTTTCGCGACGTTCTTTTCGTCGCTCTCGTCCCCACGCTCCTACGCTTTGGTTGTTTCTTTGCCATCCGTGTTGCGATAAAAAGATTTCTCCATTGTCCAAAAAGGACGGATCGAGATTCCTCTTTCGAGAGGGAGAGAGAGGTACTTGCGGGTAACCTGGAATCTACGAAACACGCACCGTGGTAAGATTCGTGCGTCCGCCTGATCGATGTGTGTTGTTTACGGACCGGCTGAGAAGCGACGATAGCGAGTCTTTGAAAAACTATGTGTCCATTAGTTAGACCGATCGTCGCCGGCCGTGTGTCTGTTCGAATCTCGCAACCCACGATTCAGCGACAGGACGCGCGCTCGCATTCCTTGTGTGCGTTCGTACTTTTCAAGGTTTTTAAATGTACTTTACGCCCGACCGTCGAGAGGAGCGTGCCACTGGGCGTTTCTCCGACGGTTTCCGTCCTTGGACGCGATCGTGTCGTCAACGATCGAACAAACAAACAAATACGTTGGCGACGCCCGAATTCGCTCTCCCGCACGCGCCGGGTGGGAGAGTGATGTGGGTATCGAATGTGATGCGTGTTAATAATGAAAATAACACTCTAAAGATCTAAAGAGTTTGAAATACAAAATTTTACGATTACCCTGAACGGTGGATCACTTGGCTCGTGGGTCGATGAAGAACGCAGCTAATTGCGCGTCAACGTGTGAACTGCAGGACACATGAACATCGACATTTCGAACGCACATTGCGGTCCACGGATACAATTCCTGGACCACGCCTGGCTGAGGGTCGTTTTCTTAACAAAAGACTGCTTGCGTTTGCTTCTCGAAAAAAGAGTAATTCATTTCTTTCTAAACATCTCGCCGTCGTTCAACGAAAGTAGAACGTTTCGGAGCGGGATTATCGAACGAAATTGAAAGAATGAATGAACGATAAACAAAGAAAGAGTCGCAACGTACGAGCGATAGTTGGGCAGTTCGTCGGCGTTTGTCGTGGAAACGATGTGACGAAAATCGCAACCGATACACTAAATGCAGGCCGTTAAAGGAGAGAAACAAATTTCGAAATATCTCTTCGAACTAGCGCAAGTGCGTCACGGCGCGCGAGTCGTTCGTTAAAATTTATAAACGACCGCCCGTGAAAGCACCGAGTTCTCGGAAGATAATCTATAAAGATTCTCCATCCTGCTGGAAGTTATCGGATCGGCGCGATTGTTCACTTGTAGAAATCCACGCTTCCGACGTTGCCAGAAACGATATTTACGAAAGGTGTGTCAAAAATAAACGAAAGAAGCTCTCCTATAAATTTAGAAAAAGCAAACGAGTGAAATGTTTGAGATGATAATTTGCTGAAATGCAAGCTCGAATAGCCCCAGGGTTTCGAATGATTCCCCGCGCTTTATACATCTCTCTGTTTACAAACGGTGTATAAATGAAAGATCGCTTCAGATGGGTCGTCGCTGTTTGACGCGCGATGCTGTTCCTTTTTTTTTGTCTGTCTGTGCGTTTAGCTTCGCTAAACAAGTTAAATGGTTAAAAAGCGTCGAAAAAGCGAATACACACGCGACAAGACAAATCTAACGAGTAAAGGAACGCTCCGCTCCAAGATAAAAATGGTTGTTTACAATCAATACAGCGTTTCGGTACCCCTGATCGTAGTCTGAAACTGTGTAACAAAAGAGAGGAAAGCGAATGGTGAAGGAACTTCGAAGCCTCCGTGGCGTGGCTAGAACTTGTGATAAAAGTATGTTTGCAGCAATTATGCATGCTCCCGTTAAAACAGCATTTCAATGTCTCGCATGGCTTAAAGCTCTAGGAGGCTTCAACATTTAGAATAC
>NW_027478190.1:202500-205000 GCF_051020975.1 Osmia lignaria lignaria | reverse complement strand
TACTCCAGCGAGGCCCTGGAGGACTGACGTGGAGAAGGGTTTCGTGTGAACAGCCGTTGCACACGAGTCAGTCGATCCTAAGCCCTAAGAGAAATCCTATGTAAATGAGGTGTCCTAAAGCTCTCAGTTAAAAAGCAACAACAAAACTGTTAAATATGGCTAAATCGAATTTATAAGAAGTAGTTGCAGAGATGCACACCCATTGGGCGAAAGGGAATCCGGTTCCTATTCCGGAACCCGGCAGCGGAACCGCATACCATTCGGGCCCTCGTAAGAGTGTTCGTCGGGGTAACCCAAAATGACCTGGAGACGCCGTCGGGAGATCTGGGAAGAGTTTTCTTTTCTGTATAAGCGTTCGAGTTCCCTGGAAACCTCTAGCAGGGAGATAGGGTTTGGAACGCGAAGAGCACCGCAGTTGCGGCGGTGTCTGGATCTTCCCCTCGGACCTTGAAAATCCAGGAGAGGGCCACGTGGAGGTGTCGCGCCGGTTCGTACCCATATCCGCAGCAGGTCTCCAAGGTGAAGAGCCTCTAGTCGATAGATTAATGTAGGTAAGGGAAGTCGGCAAATTGGATCCGTAACTTCGGAATAAGGATTGGCTCTGAGGAGCGGGGCGTGTCGGGCTTGGTCGGGAAGCGGGTCTGGCTGACGTGCCGGGCCTGGGCGAGGTGAACGGTTGGCGACTTCGGTCGCGTCCCGGGATCCGAGCTCGGTCCCGTGCCTTGGCCTCCCGCGGATCTTCCTTGCTGCGAGGCTTCCGTGGCGGTTAACGCCGTCGTGGTCGCTTCTTCGGCCGCCATTCAACGCTTAGCTCAGAACTGGCACGGACTAGGGGAATCCGACTGTCTAATTAAAACAAAGCATTGCGATGGCCCTCACGGGTGATGACGCAATGTGATTTCTGCCCAGTGCTCTGAATGTCAACGTGAAGAAATTCAAAAAAGCGCGGGTAAACGGCAGGCCACACACTGTTTACCCCTAAAACTGCCGATGGAGCTGCCCAATCCCACAACTGTGGGTAACGGATGCCGTCGGTAGTAATGAGGTGTGGTAGATGTACACGTAAGTGGCATCGGCGGTAACCCATCAAACGCGACCGGAGAAGTCCGGTCCACATGGGAACGTTAAACGTGCTGTGGGTAAGCGGTGGAGCCGTCGTTTGAGGTGTCGGGGCTTTACCCTAGTATCCGAGACGAGTCTCCAGGGCAGGCCACACGCCGCTTACTCCTAAAACCATCGGTGGAGCTACCCAATCCCACAATTGTGGGCAACAGATGCCGCCGGTGGAAAAGAGGTGTGGTAGATGATTCACGTAGGTGAGCATCGACGGTTACCCATCAAACGTGGTTGGAGAAGTCCGACCGACATGGGTGCTACGGGAGAGTGGAGCTCCACTGGTCCAGGCTGCCAGTGCCACTCAAATGGTGTCGGCTTCGTAGTTGGCAGTATTCGTAGATAGGGGCAGTTAAGACTGGGTGCGTTCATGCGCGCATCGGGTCTTATCGGGGGGGTGCTTGCACCCTATCCCGGCCGTCGGTATGTAGCCATCGAAGGGTCCACTGGCTCATCGGCTACAGCCTCAGTTCGGCGCCCAGGGGATCAGCGACGGTTCTCGTCGCCCTCTCGGAAGCGCCGGCTGGGGTTTACCGGCGGTCCCTGCTACCTGGGGAACAGGTATAATGAGATGTTCATGGGCGGTGCGTGAGCTTCCTACGTCTGAAGGATGGGATTGTCCGGGTGTACGTAATCTTCGGGTATGGGCACTGTAAGCCGGAAATGGCCGGTTTCCATCCTGATTCTAGCGTAATAAGCGCATTCGTGTACCGCAGCCGACACCCCCCGGGGCGTGAAAGTGTCTTGGGGGGTCTAACCGACCCCCCAAACCCCCCGGTGGCGGTCGTTCCTATGACTCTCTTAAGGTAGCCAAATGCCTCGTCATCTAATTAGTGACGCGCATGAATGGATTAACGAGATTCCCTTCTGTCCCTATCTACTTTGGCCCTCAGGCAGACCACAATCCTGTTGGCCATAAAACTGTCGTGTGGAGTTGCGCGATCCCAGGTTAGCCGATCTGGGCAAAGTGCAACCGCCGGCAGAATATATGTGTGGTAGAGCTTCGGCTCGACTCCCAGGGTAAACGTGACGGGGCCGTCGTTTGAGGTGTCGGGGCTTGGATGGGTGAACAAGTTCCTAGTATCCGAGACGAGATCCCGGAGACCACGCACCGTTTACCCTAAAAAGCTACCGAAGGGCTACCCAATCCCGGATCCCCGGGTAACGGACGCAGTCGGCATGCAGAATTGCGTGGGAGAGGTGTCGCGTAAGTGCTCCTCGACGGTAACCCATCGAAACGTGACAGGAGAAGTCCTGTCGAAATGGGAAGGATAAAGTCTCATCTTCCGATCAGGGTAGGCGAGAAGGGGCCGTCGCTTGAGGTGTCGGGGCTTGACTGGGAGCAAGTACCTAGTATCCGAGACGAGATCCCTTAACCACACGCCGC
>NW_027478190.1:195000-197500 GCF_051020975.1 Osmia lignaria lignaria | reverse complement strand
CGGTACAGAATGCAAAAATATGATTGTTAAAATTTTCGACTAATCGGTTCTAAGAGGCGAAGCAATACGCCGCTGGGACTTTGAAATATTTCGGAGCGCACCTAAAGTTCGTTATTTTGGCTAAACGGAGCGAAAATCTGCATTTATACCATCACGGACGTTAGTTCAATAGCGTTTAACGATCGATCCACGGTACAGAATGCAAAAATATGATTGTTAAAATTTTCGACTAATCGGTTCTAAGAGGCGAAGCAATACGCCGCTGGGACTTTGAAATATTTCGGAGCGCACCTAAAGTTCGTTATTTTGGCTAAACGGAGCGAAAATCTGCATTTATACCATCACGGACGTTAGTTTAATAGCGTTTAACGATGGATCCACGGTACAGAATGCAAAAATATGATTGTTAAAATTTTCGACTAATCGGTTCTAAGAGGCGAAGCAATACGCCGCTGGGACTTTGAAATATTTCGGAGCGCACCTAAAGTTCGTTATTTTGGCTAAACGGAGCGAAAATCTGCATTTATACCATCACGGACGTTAGTTTAATAGCGTTTAACGATCGATCCACGGTACAGAATGCAAAAATATGATTGTTAAAATTTTCGACTAATCGGTTCTAAGAGGCGAAGCAATACGCCGCTGGGACTTTGAAATATTTCGGAGCGCACCTAAAGTTCGTTATTTTGGCTAAACGGAGCGAAAATCTGCATTTATACCATCACGGACGTTAGTTCAATAGCGTTTAACGATCGATCCACGGTACAGAATGCAAAAATATGATTGTTAAAATTTTCGACTAATCGGTTCTAAGAGGCGAAGCAATACGCCGCTGGGACTTTGAAATATTTCGGAGCGCACCTAAAGTTCGTTATTTTGGCTAAACGGAGCGAAAATCTGCATTTATACCATCACGGACGTTAGTTTAATAGCGTTTAACGATGGATCCACGGTACAGAATGCAAAAATATGATTGTTAAAATTTTCGACTAATCGGTTCTAAGAGGCGAAGCAATACGCCGCTGGGACTTTGAAATATTTCGGAGCGCACCTAAAGTTCGTTATTTTGGCTAAACGGAGCGAAAATCTGCATTTATACCATCACGGACGTTAGTTCAATAGCGTTTAACGATCGATCCACGGTACAGAATGCAAAAATATGATTGTTAAAATTTTCGACTAATCGGTTCTAAGAGGCGAAGCAATACGCCGCTGGGACTTTGAAATATTTCGGAGCGCACCTAAAGTTCGTTATTTTGGCTAAACGGAGCGAAAATCTGCATTTATACCATCACGGACGTTAGTTCAATAGCGTTTAACGATCGATCCACGGTACAGAATGCAAAAATATGATTGTTAAAATTTTCGACTAATCGGTTCTAAGAGGCGAAGCAATACGCCGCTGGGACTTTGAAATATTTCGGAGCGCACCTAAAGTTCGTTATTTTGGCTAAACGGAGCGAAAATCTGCATTTATACCATCACGGACGTTAGTTCAATAGCGTTTAACGATCGATCCACGGTACAGAATGCAAAAATATGATTGTTAAAATTTTCGACTAATCGGTTCTAAGAGGCGAAGCAATACGCCGCTGGGACTTTGAAATATTTCGGAGCGCACCTAAAGTTCGTTATTTTGGCTAAACGGAGCGAAAATCTGCATTTATACCATCACGGACGTTAGTTTAATAGCGTTTAACGATCGATCCACGGTACAGAATGCAAAAATATGATTGTTAAAATTTTCGACTAATCGGTTCTAAGAGGCGAAGCAATACGCCGCTGGGACTTTGAAATATTTCGGAGCGCACCTAAAGTTCGTTATTTTGGCTAAACGGAGCGAAAATCTGCATTTATACCATCACGGACGTTAGTTCAATAGCGTTTAACGATCGATCCACGGTACAGAATGCAAAAATATGATTGTTAAAATTTTCGACTAATCGGTTCTAAGAGGCGAAGCAATACGCCGCTGGGACTTTGAAATATTTCGGAGCGCACCTAAAGTTCGTTATTTTGGCTAAACGGAGCGAAAATCTGCATTGATACCATCACGGACGTTAGTTTAATAGCGTTTAACGATGGATCCACGGTACAGAATGCAAAAATATGATTGTTAAAATTTTCGACTAATCGGTTCTAAGAGGCGAAGCAATACGCCGCTGGGACTTTGAAATATTTCGGAGCGCACCTAAAGTTCGTTATTTTGGCTAAACGGAGCGAAAATCTGCATTTATACCATCACGGACGTTAGTTCAATAGCGTTTAACGATCGATCCACGGTACAGAATGCAAAAATATGATTGTTAAAATTTTCGACTAATCGGTTCTAAGAGGCGAAGCAATACGCCGCTGGGACTTTGAAATATTTCGGAGCGCACCTAAAGTTCGTTATTTTGGCTAAACGGAGCGAAAATCTGCATTTATACCATCACGGACGTTAGTTCAATAGCGTTTAACGATCGATCCACGGTACAGAATGCAAAAATATGATTGTTAA
>NW_027478190.1:177500-180000 GCF_051020975.1 Osmia lignaria lignaria | reverse complement strand
ATTTATACCATCACGGACGTTAGTTCAATAGCGTTTAACGATCGATCCACGGTACAGAATGCAAAAATATGATTGTTAAAATTTTCGACTAATCGGTTCTAAGAGGCGAAGCAATACGCCGCTGGGACTTTGAAATATTTCGGAGCGCACCTAAAGTTCGTTATTTTGGCTAAACGGAGCGAAAATCTGCATTTATACCATCACGGACGTTAGTTCAATAGCGTTTAACGATCGATCCACGGTACAGAATGCAAAAATATGATTGTTAAAATTTTCGACTAATCGGTTCTAAGAGGCGAAGCAATACGCCGCTGGGACTTTGAAATATTTCGGAGCGCACCTAAAGTTCGTTATTTTGGCTAAACGGAGCGAAAATCTGCATTTATACCATCACGGACGTTAGTTTAATAGCGTTTAACGATGGATCCACGGTACAGAATGCAAAAATATGATTGTTAAAATTTTCGACTAATCGGTTCTAAGAGGCGAAGCAATACGCCGCTGGGACTTTGAAATATTTCGGAGCGCACCTAAAGTTCGTTATTTTGGCTAAACGGAGCGAAAATCTGCATTTATACCATCACGGACGTTAGTTTAATAGCGTTTAACGATCGATCCACGGTACAGAATGCAAAAATATGATTGTTAAAATTTTCGACTAATCGGTTCTAAGAGGCGAAGCAATACGCCGCTGGGACTTTGAAATATTTCGGAGCGCACCTAAAGTTCGTTATTTTGGCTAAACGGAGCGAAAATCTGCATTTATACCATCACGGACGTTAGTTCAATAGCGTTTAACGATCGATCCACGGTACAGAATGCAAAAATATGATTGTTAAAATTTTCGACTAATCGGTTCTAAGAGGCGAAGCAATACGCCGCTGGGACTTTGAAATATTTCGGAGCGCACCTAAAGTTCGTTATTTTGGCTAAACGGAGCGAAAATCTGCATTTATACCATCACGGACGTTAGTTTAATAGCGTTTAACGATGGATCCACGGTACAGAATGCAAAAATATGATTGTTAAAATTTTCGACTAATCGGTTCTAAGAGGCGAAGCAATACGCCGCTGGGACTTTGAAATATTTCGGAGCGCACCTAAAGTTCGTTATTTTGGCTAAACGGAGCGAAAATCTGCATTTATACCATCACGGACGTTAGTTCAATAGCGTTTAACGATCGATCCACGGTACAGAATGCAAAAATATGATTGTTAAAATTTTCGACTAATCGGTTCTAAGAGGCGAAGCAATACGCCGCTGGGACTTTGAAATATTTCGGAGCGCACCTAAAGTTCGTTATTTTGGCTAAACGGAGCGAAAATCTGCATTTATACCATCACGGACGTTAGTTCAATAGCGTTTAACGATCGATCCACGGTACAGAATGCAAAAATATGATTGTTAAAATTTTCGACTAATCGGTTCTAAGAGGCGAAGCAATACGCCGCTGGGACTTTGAAATATTTCGGAGCGCACCTAAAGTTCGTTATTTTGGCTAAACGGAGCGAAAATCTGCATTTATACCATCACGGACGTTAGTTCAATAGCGTTTAACGATCGATCCACGGTACAGAATGCAAAAATATGATTGTTAAAATTTTCGACTAATCGGTTCTAAGAGGCGAAGCAATACGCCGCTGGGACTTTGAAATATTTCGGAGCGCACCTAAAGTTCGTTATTTTGGCTAAACGGAGCGAAAATCTGCATTTATACCATCACGGACGTTAGTTTAATAGCGTTTAACGATGGATCCACGGTACAGAATGCAAAAATATGATTGTTAAAATTTTCGACTAATCGGTTCTAAGAGGCGAAGCAATACGCCGCTGGGACTTTGAAATATTTCGGAGCGCACCTAAAGTTCGTTATTTTGGCTAAACGGAGCGAAAATCTGCATTTATACCATCACGGACGTTAGTTCAATAGCGTTTAACGATCGATCCACGGTACAGAATGCAAAAATATGATTGTTAAAATTTTCGACTAATCGGTTCTAAGAGGCGAAGCAATACGCCGCTGGGACTTTGAAATATTTCGGAGCGCACCTAAAGTTCGTTATTTTGGCTAAACGGAGCGAAAATCTGCATTTATACCATCACGGACGTTAGTTCAATAGCGTTTAACGATCGATCCACGGTACAGAATGCAAAAATATGATTGTTAAAATTTTCGACTAATCGGTTCTAAGAGGCGAAGCAATACGCCGCTGGGACTTTGAAATATTTCGGAGCGCACCTAAAGTTCGTTATTTTGGCTAAACGGAGCGAAAATCTGCATTTATACCATCACGGACGTTAGTTCAATAGCGTTTAACGATCGATCCACGGTACAGAATGCAAAAATATGATTGTTAAAATTTTCGACTTATCGGTTCTGGATCACTGAAAAATCAAAAAAAATTATTAATTTTGATTAATTAAATTACATATGTAGTTTTATATTGTTATAGTCTCGTATTTGTTAATGTTTTGTCGTAAGAAAATGCAAAAATATCG
>NW_027478190.1:157500-162500 GCF_051020975.1 Osmia lignaria lignaria | reverse complement strand
TCGATCAAGAACTACATTGATCGTCATGAAACTGTTTTTTTTTTTGGGAGACGTGTACGCTCCTTTTCATAAAGGAGACTATCTTATTGCGAAAGTCAAAATCGCACGCTCTCACGGCGATTTGCCCCCGTATACGCCTGGGCGTAAGCCCGTGCGTCGCCGACCTAGCGGCCTGCCGATCGGTATTTAGAGGGAGGCACTTTGAAAGCAACACGCCGTTGGAACTTTGAAAAATTTCGATGCGTCGCCAAAGTTCGTACTTTTCGATAAAATCTTCGTCCTATGATACATTTCGATCAAGAACTACATTGATCGTCATGAAACTGTTTTTTTTTTTGGGAGACGTGTACGCTCCTTTTCATAAAGGAGACTATCTTATTGCGAAAGTCAAAATCGCACGCTCTCACGGCGATTTGCCCCCGTATACGCCTGGGCGTAAGCCCGTGCGTCGCCGACCTAGCGGCCTGCCGATCGGTATTTAGAGGGAGGCACTTTGAAAGCAACACGCCGTTGGAACTTTGAAAAATTTCGATGCGTCGCCAAAGTTCGTACTTTTCGATAAAATCTTCGTCCTATGATACATTTCGATCAAGAACTACATTGATCGTCATGAAACTGTTTTTTTTTTTGGGAGACGTGTACGCTCCTTTTCATAAAGGAGACTATCTTATTGCGAAAGTCAAAATCGCACGCTCTCACGGCGATTTGCCCCCGTATACGCCTGGGCGTAAGCCCGTGCGTCGCCGACCTAGCGGCCTGCCGATCGGTATTTAGAGGGAGGCACTTTGAAAGCAACACGCCGTTGGAACTTTGAAAAATTTCGATGCGTCGCCAAAGTTCGTACTTTTCGATAAAACCTTCGTCCTATGATACATTTCGATCAAGAACTACATTGATCGTCATGAAACTGTTTTTTTTTTTGGGAGACGTGTACGCTCCTTTTCATAAAGGAGACTATCTTATTGCGAAAGTCAAAATCGCACGCTCTCACGGCGATTTGCCCCCGTATACGCCTGGGCGTAAGCCCGTGCGTCGCCGACCTAGCGGCCTGCCGATCGGTATTTAGAGGGAGGCACTTTGAAAGCAACACGCCGCTGGAACTTTGAAAAATTTCGGGGCAAAGCAATACGCGGCTGGGACTTTGAAATATTTCGGAGCGCACCTAAAGTTCGTTATTTTGGCTAAACGGAGCGAAAATCTGCATTTATACCATCACGGACGTTAGTTCAATAGCGTTTAACGATGGATCCACGGTACAGAATGCAAAAATATGATTGTTAAAATTTTCGACTAATCGGTTCTAAGAGGCGAAGCAATACGCCGCTGGGACTTTGAAATATTTCGGAGCGCACCTAAAGTTCGTTATTTTGGCTAAACGGAGCGAAAATCTGCATTTATACCATCACGGACGTTAGTTTAATAGCGTTTAACGATGGATCCACGGTACAGAATGCAAAAATATGATTGTTAAAATTTTCGACTAATCGGTTCTAAGAGGCGAAGCAATACGCCGCTGGGACTTTGAAATATTTCGGAGCGCACCTAAAGTTCGTTATTTTGGCTAAACGGAGCGAAAATCTGCATTTATACCATCACGGACGTTAGTTCAATAGCGTTTAACGATCGATCCACGGTACAGAATGCAAAAATATGATTGTTAAAATTTTCGACTAATCGGTTCTAAGAGGCGAAGCAATACGCCGCTGGGACTTTGAAATATTTCGGAGCGCACCTAAAGTTCGTTATTTTGGCTAAACGGAGCGAAAATCTGCATTTATACCATCACGGACGTTAGTTTAATAGCGTTTAACGATGGATCCACGGTACAGAATGCAAAAATATGATTGTTAAAATTTTCGACTAATCGGTTCTAAGAGGCGAAGCAATACGCCGCTGGGACTTTGAAATATTTCGGAGCGCACCTAAAGTTCGTTATTTTGGCTAAACGGAGCGAAAATCTGCATTTATACCATCACGGACGTTAGTTCAATAGCGTTTAACGATCGATCCACGGTACAGAATGCAAAAATATGATTGTTAAAATTTTCGACTAATCGGTTCTAAGAGGCGAAGCAATACGCCGCTGGGACTTTGAAATATTTCGGAGCGCACCTAAAGTTCGTTATTTTGGCTAAACGGAGCGAAAATCTGCATTTATACCATCACGGACGTTAGTTTAATAGCGTTTAACGATGGATCCACGGTACAGAATGCAAAAATATGATTGTTAAAATTTTCGACTAATCGGTTCTAAGAGGCGAAGCAATACGCCGCTGGGACTTTGAAATATTTCGGAGCGCACCTAAAGTTCGTTATTTTGGCTAAACGGAGCGAAAATCTGCATTTATACCATCACGGACGTTAGTTCAATAGCGTTTAACGATCGATCCACGGTACAGAATGCAAAAATATGATTGTTAAAATTTTCGACTAATCGGTTCTAAGAGGCGAAGCAATACGCCGCTGGGACTTTGAAATATTTCGGAGCGCACCTAAAGTTCGTTATTTTGGCTAAACGGAGCGAAAATCTGCATTTATACCATCACGGACGTTAGTTCAATAGCGTTTAACGATCGATCCACGGTACAGAATGCAAAAATATGATTGTTGAAATTTTCGACTAATCGGTTCTAAGAGGCGAAGCAATACGCCGCTGGGACTTTGAAATATTTCGGAGCGCACCTAAAGTTCGTTATTTTGGCTAAACGGAGCGAAAATCTGCATTTATACCATCACGGACGTTAGTTTAATAGCGTTTAACGATGGATCCACGGTACAGAATGCAAAAATATGATTGTTAAAATTTTCGACTAATCGGTTCTAAGAGGCGAAGCAATACGCCGCTGGGACTTTGAAATATTTCGGAGCGCACCTAAAGTTCGTTATTTTGGCTAAACGGAGCGAAAATCTGCATTTATACCATCACGGACGTTAGTTTAATAGCGTTTAACGATCGATCCACGGTACAGAATGCAAAAATATGATTGTTAAAATTTTCGACTAATCGGTTCTAAGAGGCGAAGCAATACGCCGCTGGGACTTTGAAATATTTCGGAGCGCACCTAAAGTTCGTTATTTTGGCTAAACGGAGCGAAAATCTGCATTTATACCATCACGGACGTTAGTTCAATAGCGTTTAACGATCGATCCACGGTACAGAATGCAAAAATATGATTGTTAAAATTTTCGACTAATCGGTTCTAAGAGGCGAAGCAATACGCCGCTGGGACTTTGAAATATTTCGGAGCGCACCTAAAGTTCGTTATTTTGGCTAAACGGAGCGAAAATCTGCATTTATACCATCACGGACGTTAGTTTAATAGCGTTTAACGATGGATCCACGGTACAGAATGCAAAAATATGATTGTTAAAATTTTCGACTAATCGGTTCTAAGAGGCGAAGCAATACGCCGCTGGGACTTTGAAATATTTCGGAGCGCACCTAAAGTTCGTTATTTTGGCTAAACGGAGCGAAAATCTGCATTTATACCATCACGGACGTTAGTTCAATAGCGTTTAACGATCGATCCACGGTACAGAATGCAAAAATATGATTGTTAAAATTTTCGACTAATCGGTTCTAAGAGGCGAAGCAACACGCCGCTGGGACTTTGAAATATTTCGGAGCGCACCTAAAGTTCGTTATTTTGGCTAAACGGAGCGAAAATCTGCATTTATACCATCACGGACGTTAGTTCAATAGCGTTTAACGATCGATCCACGGTACAGAATGCAAAAATATGATTGTTAAAATTTTCGACTAATCGGTTCTAAGAGGCGAAGCAATACGCCGCTGGGACTTTGAAATATTTCGGAGCGCACCTAAAGTTCGTTATTTTGGCTAAACGGAGCGAAAATCTGCATTTATACCATCACGGACGTTAGTTCAATAGCGTTTAACGATCGATCCACGGTACAGAATGCAAAAATATGATTGTTAAAATTTTCGACTAATCGGTTCTAAGAGGCGAAGCAATACGCCGCTGGGACTTTGAAATATTTCGGAGCGCACCTAAAGTTCGTTATTTTGGCTAAACGGAGCGAAAATCTGCATTTATACCATCACGGACGTTAGTTTAATAGCGTTTAACGATGGATCCACGGTACAGAATGCAAAAATATGATTGTTAAAATTTTCGACTAATCGGTTCTAAGAGGCGAAGCAATACGCCGCTGGGACTTTGAAATATTTCGGAGCGCACCTAAAGTTCGTTATTTTGGCTAAACGGAGCGAAAATCTGCATTTATACCATCACGGACGTTAGTTCAATAGCGTTTAACGATCGATCCACGGTACAGAATGCAAAAATATGATTGTTAAAATTTTCGACTAATCGGTTCTAAGAGGCGAAGCAATACGCCGCTGGGACTTTGAAATATTTCGGAGCGCACCTAAAGTTCGTTATTTTGGCTAAACGGAGCGAAAATCTGCATTTATACCATCACGGACGTTAGTTCAATAGCGTTTAACGATCGATCCACGGTACAGAATGCAAAAATATGATTGTTAAAATTTTCGACTTATCGGTTCTGGATCACTGAAAAATCAAAAAAAATTATTAATTTTGATTAATTAAATTACATATGTAGTTTTATATTGTTATAGTCTCGTATTTGTTAATGTTTTGTCGTAAGAAAATGCAAAAATATCGTTTTAATGTTTTCGTCTCATCGGTTCTGGATCGCTGAAAAATCAAAGAAAAATATTAATTTTGATTAATTAAATTACAAATGGAGTTTTATATTGCTATAGTCGCTTATTTGTTAATGTTTTACCGTAAGAAAATGCAAAAATATCGTTTTAATATTTTCATCTCATCGGTTCTGGGCGGTTTTAAAATTTTTTAAAATATTAATTAAACCCATGATTTACATGAGAATGTGAATTTATTATGTCCTGCATGTTAATTTATTAATTTTCATGTATAGAACGTTATAAAATGAAAGGATATGTTCGACGATATTTTCAGTCTAAGTTTTACCGTGCCGGCGGGATGGTA
>NW_027478190.1:137500-145000 GCF_051020975.1 Osmia lignaria lignaria | reverse complement strand
CGATCGGTATTTAGAGGGAGGCACTTTGAAAGCAACACGCCGTTGGAACTTTGAAAAATTTCGATGCGTCGCCAAAGTTCGTACTTTTCGATAAAATCTTCGTCCTATGATACATTTCGATCAAGAACTACATTGATCGTCATGAAACTGTTTTTTTTTTTGGGAGACGTGTACGCTCCTTTTCATAAAGGAGACTATCTTATTGCGAAAGTCAAAATCGCACGCTCTCACGACGATTTGCCCCCGTATACGCCTGGGCGTAAGCCCGTGCGTCGCCGACCTAGCGGCCTGCCGATCGGTATTTAGAGGGAGGCACTTTGAAAGCAACACGCCGTTGGAACTTTGAAAAATTTCGATGCGTCGCCAAAGTTCGTACTTTTCGATAAAATCTTCGTCCTATGATACATTTCGATCAAGAACTACATTGATCGTCATGAAACTGTTTTTTTTTTTGGGAGACGTGTACGCTCCTTTTCATAAAGGAGACTATCTTATTGCGAAAGTCAAAATCGCACGCTCTCACGGCGATTTGCCCCCGTATACGCCTGGGCGTAAGCCCGTGCGTCGCCGACCTAGCGGCCTGCCGATCGGTATTTAGAGGGAGGCACTTTGAAAGCAACACGCCGTTGGAACTTTGAAAAATTTCGATGCGTCGCCAAAGTTCGTACTTTTCGATAAAATCTTCGTCCTATGATACATTTCGATCAAGAACTACATTGATCGTCATGAAACTGTTTTTTTTTTTGGGAGACGTGTACGCTCCTTTTCATAAAGGAGACTATCTTATTGCGAAAGTCAAAATCGCACGCTCTCACGGCGATTTGCCCCCGTATACGCCTGGGCGTAAGCCCGTGCGTCGCCGACCTAGCGGCCTGCCGATCGGTATTTAGAGGGAGGCACTTTGAAAGCAACACGCCGTTGGAACTTTGAAAAATTTCGATGCGTCGCCAAAGTTCGTACTTTTCGATAAAATCTTCGTCCTATGATACATTTCGATCAAGAACTACATTGATCGTCATGAAACTG
This sequence comes from Osmia lignaria lignaria, assembly GCF_051020975.1. Classification (NCBI taxonomy): domain Eukaryota; kingdom Metazoa; phylum Arthropoda; class Insecta; order Hymenoptera; family Megachilidae; genus Osmia; species Osmia lignaria. The sequence goes on along the minus strand of NW_027478190.1, from coordinate 143,974 downwards.
TTTTTTTTTTTGGGAGACGTGTACGCTCCTTTTCATAAAGGAGACTATCTTATTGCGAAAGTCAAAATCGCACGCTCTCACGGCGATTTGCCCCCGTATACGCCTGGGCGTAAGCCCGTGCGTCGCCGACCTAGCGGCCTGCCGATCGGTATTTAGAGGGAGGCACTTTGAAAGCAACACGCCGTTGGAACTTTGAAAAATTTCGATGCGTCGCCAAAGTTCGTACTTTTCGATAAAATCTTCGTCCTATGATACATTTCGATCAAGAACTACATTGATCGTCATGAAACTGTTTTTTTTTTTGGGAGACGTGTACGCTCCTTTTCATAAAGGAGACTATCTTATTGCGAAAGTCAAAATCGCACGCTCTCACGGCGATTTGCCCCCGTATACGCCTGGGCGTAAGCCCGTGCGTCGCCGACCTAGCGGCCTGCCGATCGGTATTTAGAGGGAGGCACTTTGAAAGCAACACGCCGTTGGAACTTTGAAAAATTTCGATGCGTCGCCAAAGTTCGTACTTTTCGATAAAATCTTCGTCCTATGATACATTTCGATCAAGAACTACATTGATCGTCATGAAACTGTTTTTTTTTTTGGGAGACGTGTACGCTCCTTTTCATAAAGGAGACTATCTTATTGCGAAAGTCAAAATCGCACGCTCTCACGGCGATTTGCCCCCGTATACGCCTGGGCGTAAGCCCGTGCGTCGCCGACCTAGCGGCCTGCCGATCGGTATTTAGAGGGAGGCACTTTGAAAGCAACACGCCGTTGGAACTTTGAAAAATTTCGATGCGTCGCCAAAGTTCGTACTTTTCGATAAAATCTTCGTCCTATGATACATTTCGATCAAGAACTACATTGATCGTCATGAAACTGTTTTTTTTTTTGGGAGACGTGTACGCTCCTTTTCATAAAGGAGACTATCTTATTGCGAAAGTCAAAATCGCACGCTCTCACGGCGATTTGCCCCCGTATACGCCTGGGCGTAAGCCCGTGCGTCGCCGACCTAGCGGCCTGCCGATCGGTATTTAGAGGGAGGCACTTTGAAAGCAACACGCCGCTGGAACTTTGAAAAATTTCGGGGCAAAGCAATACGCGGCTGGGACTTTGAAATATTTCGGAGCGCACCTAAAGTTCGTTATTTTGGCTAAACGGAGCGAAAATCTGCATTTATACCATCACGGACGTTAGTTCAATAGCGTTTAACGATGGATCCACGGTACAGAATGCAAAAATATGATTGTTAAAATTTTCGACTAATCGGTTCTAAGAGGCGAAGCAATACGCCGCTGGGACTTTGAAATATTTCGGAGCGCACCTAAAGTTCGTTATTTTGGCTAAACGGAGCGAAAATCTGCATTTATACCATCACGGACGTTAGTTTAATAGCGTTTAACGATGGATCCACGGTACAGAATGCAAAAATATGATTGTTAAAATTTTCGACTAATCGGTTCTAAGAGGCGAAGCAATACGCCGCTGGGACTTTGAAATATTTCGGAGCGCACCTAAAGTTCGTTATTTTGGCTAAACGGAGCGAAAATCTGCATTTATACCATCACGGACGTTAGTTTAATAGCGTTTAACGATGGATCCACGGTACAGAATGCAAAAATATGATTGTTAAAATTTTCGACTAATCGGTTCTAAGAGGCGAAGCAATACGCCGCTGGGACTTTGAAATATTTCGGAGCGCACCTAAAGTTCGTTATTTTGGCTAAACGGAGCGAAAATCTGCATTTATACCATCACGGACGTTAGTTCAATAGCGTTTAACGATCGATCCACGGTACAGAATGCAAAAATATGATTGTTAAAATTTTCGACTAATCGGTTCTAAGAGGCGAAGCAATACGCCGCTGGGACTTTGAAATATTTCGGAGCGCACCTAAAGTTCGTTATTTTGGCTAAACGGAGCGAAAATCTGCATTTATACCATCACGGACGTTAGTTCAATAGCGTTTAACGATCGATCCACGGTACAGAATGCAAAAATATGATTGTTAAAATTTTCGACTAATCGGTTCTAAGAGGCGAAGCAATACGCCGCTGGGACTTTGAAATATTTCGGAGCGCACCTAAAGTTCGTTATTTTGGCTAAACGGAGCGAAAATCTGCATTTATACCATCACGGACGTTAGTTCAATAGCGTTTAACGATCGATCCACGGTACAGAATGCAAAAATATGATTGTTAAAATTTTCGACTAATCGGTTCTAAGAGGCGAAGCAATACGCCGCTGGGACTTTGAAATATTTCGGAGCGCACCTAAAGTTCGTTATTTTGGCTAAACGGAGCGAAAATCTGCATTTATACCATCACGGACGTTAGTTCAATAGCGTTTAACGATCGATCCACGGTACAGAATGCAAAAATATGATTGTTAAAATTTTCGACTAATCGGTTCTAAGAGGCGAAGCAATACGCCGCTGGGACTTTGAAATATTTCGGAGCGCACCTAAAGTTCGTTATTTTGGCTAAACGGAGCGAAAATCTGCATTTATACCATCACGGACGTTAGTTTAATAGCGTTTAACGATGGATCCACGGTACAGAATGCAAAAATATGATTGTTAAAATTTTCGACTAATCGGTTCTAAGAGGCGAAGCAATACGCCGCTGGGACTTTGAAATATTTCGGAGCGCACCTAAAGTTCGTTATTTTGGCTAAACGGAGCGAAAATCTGCATTTATACCATCACGGACGTTAGTTCAATAGCGTTTAACGATCGATCCACGGTACAGAATGCAAAAATATGATTGTTAAAATTTTCGACTAATCGGTTCTAAGAGGCGAAGCAATACGCCGCTGGGACTTTGAAATATTTCGGAGCGCACCTAAAGTTCGTTATTTTGGCTAAACGGAGCGAAAATCTGCATTTATACCATCACGGACGTTAGTTCAATAGCGTTTAACGATCGATCCACGGTACAGAATGCAAAAATATGATTGTTAAAATTTTCGACTAATCGGTTCTAAGAGGCGAAGCAATACGCCGCTGGGACTTTGAAATATTTCGGAGCGCACCTAAAGTTCGTTATTTTGGCTAAACGGAGCGAAAATCTGCATTTATACCATCACGGACGTTAGTTCAATAGCGTTTAACGATCGATCCACGGTACAGAATGCAAAAATATGATTGTTAAAATTTTCGACTAATCGGTTCTAAGAGGCGAAGCAATACGCCGCTGGGACTTTGAAATATTTCGGAGCGCACCTAAAGTTCGTTATTTTGGCTAAACGGAGCGAAAATCTGCATTTATACCATCACGGACGTTAGTTTAATAGCGTTTAACGATGGATCCACGGTACAGAATGCAAAAATATGATTGTTAAAATTTTCGACTAATCGGTTCTAAGAGGCGAAGCAATACGCCGCTGGGACTTTGAAATATTTCGGAGCGCACCTAAAGTTCGTTATTTTGGCTAAACGGAGCGAAAATCTGCATTTATACCATCACGGACGTTAGTTCAATAGCGTTTAACGATCGATCCACGGTACAGAATGCAAAAATATGATTGTTAAAATTTTCGACTAATCGGTTCTAAGAGGCGAAGCAATACGCCGCTGGGACTTTGAAATATTTCGGAGCGCACCTAAAGTTCGTTATTTTGGCTAAACGGAGCGAAAATCTGCATTTATACCATCACGGACGTTAGTTCAATAGCGTTTAACGATCGATCCACGGTACAGAATGCAAAAATATGATTGTTAAAATTTTCGACTAATCGGTTCTAAGAGGCGAAGCAATACGCCGCTGGGACTTTGAAATATTTCGGAGCGCACCTAAAGTTCGTTATTTTGGCTAAACGGAGCGAAAATCTGCATTTATACCATCACGGACGTTAGTTTAATAGCGTTTAACGATGGATCCACGGTACAGAATGCAAAAATATGATTGTTAAAATTTTCGACTAATCGGTTCTAAGAGGCGAAGCAATACGCCGCTGGGACTTTGAAATATTTCGGAGCGCACCTAAAGTTCGTTATTTTGGCTAAACGGAGCGAAAATCTGCATTTATACCATCACGGACGTTAGTTTAATAGCGTTTAACGATCGATCCACGGTACAGAATGCAAAAATATGATTGTTAAAATTTTCGACTAATCGGTTCTAAGAGGCGAAGCAATACGCCGCTGGGACTTTGAAATATTTCGGAGCGCACCTAAAGTTCGTTATTTTGGCTAAACGGAGCGAAAATCTGCATTTATACCATCACGGACGTTAGTTCAATAGCGTTTAACGATCGATCCACGGTACAGAATGCAAAAATATGATTGTTAAAATTTTCGACTAATCGGTTCTAAGAGGCGAAGCAATACGCCGCTGGGACTTTGAAATATTTCGGAGCGCACCTAAAGTTCGTTATTTTGGCTAAACGGAGCGAAAATCTGCATTTATACCATCACGGACGTTAGTTTAATAGCGTTTAACGATGGATCCACGGTACAGAATGCAAAAATATGATTGTTAAAATTTTCGACTAATCGGTTCTAAGAGGCGAAGCAATACGCCGCTGGGACTTTGAAATATTTCGGAGCGCACCTAAAGTTCGTTATTTTGGCTAAACGGAGCGAAAATCTGCATTTATACCATCACGGACGTTAGTTCAATAGCGTTTAACGATCGATCCACGGTACAGAATGCAAAAATATGATTGTTAAAATTTTCGACTAATCGGTTCTAAGAGGCGAAGCAACACGCCGCTGGGACTTTGAAATATTTCGGAGCGCACCTAAAGTTCGTTATTTTGGCTAAACGGAGCGAAAATCTGCATTTATACCATCACGGACGTTAGTTCAATAGCGTTTAACGATCGATCCACGGTACAGAATGCAAAAATATGATTGTTAAAATTTTCGACTAATCGGTTCTAAGAGGCGAAGCAATACGCCGCTGGGACTTTGAAATATTTCGGAGCGCACCTAAAGTTCGTTATTTTGGCTAAACGGAGCGAAAATCTGCATTTATACCATCACGGACGTTAGTTCAATAGCGTTTAACGATCGATCCACGGTACAGAATGCAAAAATATGATTGTTAAAATTTTCGACTAATCGGTTCTAAGAGGCGAAGCAATACGCCGCTGGGACTTTGAAATATTTCGGAGCGCACCTAAAGTTCGTTATTTTGGCTAAACGGAGCGAAAATCTGCATTTATACCATCACGGACGTTAGTTTAATAGCGTTTAACGATGGATCCACGGTACAGAATGCAAAAATATGATTGTTAAAATTTTCGACTAATCGGTTCTAAGAGGCGAAGCAATACGCCGCTGGGACTTTGAAATATTTCGGAGCGCACCTAAAGTTCGTTATTTTGGCTAAACGGAGCGAAAATCTGCATTTATACCATCACGGACGTTAGTTCAATAGCGTTTAACGATCGATCCACGGTACAGAATGCAAAAATATGATTGTTAAAATTTTCGACTAATCGGTTCTAAGAGGCGAAGCAATACGCCGCTGGGACTTTGAAATATTTCGGAGCGCACCTAAAGTTCGTTATTTTGGCTAAACGGAGCGAAAATCTGCATTTATACCATCACGGACGTTAGTTCAATAGCGTTTAACGATCGATCCACGGTACAGAATGCAAAAATATGATTGTTAAAATTTTCGACTAATCGGTTCTAAGAGGCGAAGCAATACGCCGCTGGGACTTTGAAATATTTCGGAGCGCACCTAAAGTTCGTTATTTTGGCTAAACGGAGCGAAAATCTGCATTTATACCATCACGGACGTTAGTTCAATAGCGTTTAACGATCGATCCACGGTACAGAATGCAAAAATATGATTGTTAAAATTTTCGACTTATCGGTTCTGGATCACTGAAAAATCAAAAAAAATTATTAATTTTGATTAATTAAATTACATATGTAGTTTTATATTGTTATAGTCTCGTATTTGTTAATGTTTTGTCGTAAGAAAATGCAAAAATATCGTTTTAATGTTTTCGTCTCATCGGTTCTGGATCGCTGAAAAATCAAAGAAAAATATTAATTTTGATTAATTAAATTACAAATGGAGTTTTATATTGCTATAGTCGCTTATTTGTTAATGTTTTACCGTAAGAAAATGCAAAAATATCGTTTTAATATTTTCATCTCATCGGTTCTGGGCGGTTTTAAAATTTTTTAAAATATTAATTAAACCCATGATTTACATGAGAATGTGAATTTATTATGTCCTGCATGTTAATTTATTAATTTTCATGTATAGAACGTTATAAAATGAAAGGATATGTTCGACGATATTTTCAGTCTAAGTTTTACCGTGCCGGCGGGATGGTACGCTCTCACGGCGGTTTGCACAGGCATACGCCTGGGCGTAAGCCCATGCGTCGCCGACCTAGCGGCCGGCCGTTCGGTATTTATAGGAAGGCACTTTCGGTTCGCTCGGACCGGTCGGGAGTAGCGTCGAGCGTGTGGCTCTTTTATGACTTCGGTTGAAAAGCAGTCTACCGCTCCT
>NW_027478190.1:127500-132500 GCF_051020975.1 Osmia lignaria lignaria | reverse complement strand
AAAAATAAACGAAAGAAGCTCTCCTATAAATTTAGAAAAAGCAAACGAGTGAAATGTTTGAGATGATAATTTGCTGAAATGCAAGCTCGAATAGCCCCAGGGTTTCGAATGATTCCCCGCGCTTTATACATCTCTCTGTTTACAAACGGTGTATAAATGAAAGATCGCTTCAGATGGGTCGTCGCTGTTTGACGCGCGATGCTGTTCCTTTTTTTTTGTCTGTCTGTGCGTTTAGCTTCGCTAAACAAGTTAAATGGTTAAAAAGCGTCGAAAAAGCGAATACACACGCGACAAGACAAATCTAACGAGTAAAGGAACGCTCCGCTCCAAGATAAAAATGGTTGTTTACAATCAATACAGCGTTTCGGTACCCCTGATCGTAGTCTGAAACTGTGTAACAAAAGAGAGGAAAGCGAATGGTGAAGGAACTTCGAAGCCTCCGTGGCGTGGCTAGAACTTGTGATAAAAGTATGTTTGCAGCAATTATGCATGCTCCCGTTAAAACAGCATTTCAATGTCTCGCATGGCTTAAAGCTCTAGGAGGCTTCAACATTTAGAATACATACGGACTACTTCGTTTGTTAAAGATAAGCGAAGACCGCGCGACCATCGCTCGGTCGTCCAGTCCTCGAAAGTTTTGTTGCGTTCCAAAGAAGAGACAAATGGGGTTTACCCTTGCGCTAAGGGGAGAAGAAGAGAAAAGCAGTTGTTAAATCTAAGAGGTGTGTGGAGTACATCGCGTGTTGGTTAAAATTGTTAAATGAAGTATACGCGAAATGTTCTCTCGCTCTTGCTTTTCCTCTTGCTTCCGTGGCGCTCGAAAAGAAGGGATGATAAATAAAGAAACCTATTCGAAATCTCTTGTGGAACAAAAAATAATACGGACGGACGTTAAAATTGAACCGAGACGAAATGGATCGTCTTGCGAGTTGTCTTCGCTTTGAAATTGTTAAAAATTGATAAAAGCAATACGACGAAGCTGCAGTCCGCAAAATGTTTGAAGCAAAAAGGAAATAACACGAAAATTATGGGAACGTCGTGTCTCAACTTTTTTTTCCCTCTTGTGCTCGTTTCATCGAACGATAAATACAAACATTTTGAAACGAGAGAGGAGGAAAAATTGAATATGCGAAAGGTTGATTCACGCACAGTTTCTCTACGTGTTTGCTTTTTTGCTTCTTTTCGTTTATTTTTTTTTTTTTTGCATCGAGCATCATTATTCACCTTTCGATGAAACCAAAGAAATTGACGACCTCAGAGTAGGCGAGATTACCCGCTGAATTTAAGCATATTATTAAGCGGAGGAAAAGAAACTAACTAGGATTTCCTTAGTAGCGGCGAGCGAACAGGAATGAGCCCAGCACTGAATCCCGCGGTACCGCCGCTGGGAAATGTAGTGTTCAGGAGGATCCGTTTATCCCGAGACATCGAATTGCGTCCAAGTCCATCTTGAATGGGGCCATTTACCCATAGAGGGTGCCAGGCCCGTAGTGACCGGTACGCGTTTCGGGAGGATCTCTCCTTAGAGTCGGGTTGCTTGAGAGTGCAGCCCTAAGTGGGTGGTAAACTCCATCTAAGGCTAAATACGACCACGAGACCGATAGCGAACAAGTACCGTGAGGGAAAGTTGAAAAGAACTTTGAAGAGAGAGTTCAAGAGTACGTGAAACCGTTCAGGGGTAAACCTGAGAAACCCAAAAGATCGAATGGGGAGATTCATCGTCAACAACGCTGGCTCCCGTTGGTGCGCGATGCCCCGGATGGACCTTCGGGTTCCATTAGCGAGGGCACACCACCTTCGGCGAATGTTCCGGCGAGGTAGTCGTGCACTTCTCCCCTAGTAGAACGTCGCGACCCGTTGCGTGTCGGTCTACGGTCCGAGGCGGAGCCTGTCCGTCACCTTAACGGTGTTCGTGACAGACCCTCGGTTGCCTGGCCGACTGCGCGACGGTACTCAGACGGTATCAGGCCGCAACCAATCCATTTTCGAATGTGTGTGCGTCAGGACCGCCGCAAGCTAGGTTCAGTTATAATTACCCGGATGTACGGACTATGCGCCGTCCCCGGGTCTGGCCAGCTGTTAGCAGGAGGAGTCCTTGGACTGGCCAAGCTTTGAATTACCGGTCGGCGACGCTATTGCTTTGGGTACTCTCAGGGCCGAAGCCTGCACGCGAAATGCTAAATGTTAAATGCTAAAGGACAGCTAAACCTTATACCGAACTGGCACGAAAATGGACATGAGATGGCATCGAAATGGAACTGTCGCCTAGATCTCTCTCCTTCGATAAACTAAACTGAATTATGGGTAGAACATGCACAAACGAAAAAGCCTCGGACGCAGGGGTTCTCGGCCCTGGAACCCCTGTGGCGGAAATATCCGCTTTGGATAGGAGGGCCACCGATAAACAACCTGGCGATTCAAACGGTCACGAATTGGCTCAGCGAATTGACATACCCCTGTCCTCGACGACCGCTTGCTTGGCCTGCAGTCTGGCTGGTACACAGACAATATGCGCAAGTGATAAAGCCATCGCAGTACACGCGCAGAAACAACATCCAAAACTGCGTTTAGTCTGGTGCTGCGCGAAGTGTGGAAAAGAGTCCGAAAAGATACATAGTATCAAATGTCATATCCCGAAGTGCAAGGGTAAATGTGAACCTGTTGAGCAGAGTTTCAAATGCACTGGGTGTGACAAGACCTTCGCCACAAAAAGGGGACTGTCAATTCATGAAATGCACATGCACCCAGACATCAGAAACGCAGCACGAGCCAAGACTGTAGAGCCAGGTAAGGGTAAGAAAGGCAGGAAATGCTCTGTCTGGACGGAGGAAGAGACAGCTTTGCTTCGGGAGTTAAACGACCGATTCAGAGCCGAAAAACAGACAGGCGCTAAAATTAGAAATTACTTCCCCGATAAAACACTGAAACAGATCAGTGAGAAAAGGAGACAGCTAAATACGCGCCAAAGGCCGGTTGTACCGGCTGAGGCAGAGGAGGATAACTCCAGTAACATCTCCGAACCCAACAACATCCACGTCTCGCCGGTCGAAACGATAAATGAGGACGACGCGGAGGATGCATGGCAGGAACCTCTAATCGAATGTATCAGGGCTGGCCCCGTTCTTGAGGATCCGGAAATGGCTAAAATTGACAGCGAAATTGTTAAACTTGCCCAAGGTGAATGCCGGCCCGAAGGTATCAATCGCGTTGTGAATGCTCTAGTCGAAATGCTAAAAGGCGGAGAGGGGGATAAACGCCGAAAAACCCCAAAAAACTCGAAGAATTCAAAGTCCAAGCCAAACTCCAAGGCTCAAAGCAAGAGAACTAAGCTTGGCAAATTCAAATACGCTCGATACCAGGAGGTCTACAAAAAATGCCCCAAGAAATTGGTGGACATGGCAATCACGGGGGCAGAATTTGAAAGCGATAAAATCACTTTACCGAATAGCGCCGATGTAATCGGACTATACGGTGAGCTGTGGGGAACCACTGGCGAATGCGAGGGCTTGCCCTCTTTCGAAGGAAATCAAAGACAGCCGCACATACCAACGCGGGAAATCTGCACGCCAATTACGGCGGAGGAAATCATCGTCAGAATGCGAAAGGTAAAAACCGACTCAGCAGCAGGCGTCGACGGTGTGCGCAAAGTACACTTGAGAAAGAAGGGAGTGGTTCAGATACTAGCTAAATTGTATAACCTATTAATGTTATCTGACCACTACCCGGAACAATGGAGGATAAATCGAACAGCCCTAATACCCAAGCAAGGAAAAGACACCGCGGACGTCAAAAATTGGCGTCCGATCACCATCGGGTCAATGCTGGGTAGGATGTACTCCGCCATGATCGACGCTAGACTGAGAAGGCACGTACAGCAATCCATCCGTCAAAAAGGTTTCACCAAGGAGGACGGATGCAAACATAACATCGCATTGCTGTCGCATGCCCTGGCGGTGATGAAAAAACGCAATGGTGGTGTGGTAACAATTGTCGATATCGCAAAAGCGTTCGACACGGTACCACACGCGGCTATTAAGGAATGCCTTACTCGAAAAGGAGTCTCCTCAAAGGTTGCTCAACTAATAAGGCAAATGTACGACAGATGTCGTACAAAAGTTAAAACGAACAACGGGGAAGTGAGCGTCACGCTAAATCGAGGTGTTAAACAAGGTGACCCGCTATCCCCGCTAATCTTCAATCTAATAATAGACCCCGTTATCGAATATTTGAATAACAACACAACGGGAGTCTCGATTGAAGATGAAAACCTGTCGATTCTCGCCTTCGCCGATGATATGGTGTTACTGGCTAAGGACGAAAAAGAAGCGAGAAAACAAATTCGAATATTGCACCAGTTCCTCCAGGATCTCGACATGAACGTTGCGGCCTCGAAATGCTCGGCCTTCGAGATCATCACCAAGAATAAGACCTGGCATCAAAAGGACCCGGAGCTAAAAATCGGCGATGATAAAATACCGGGAGCCAAGCCTGATGAAGTGATGAGATATCTCGGAGCCGACTTCAATTGCTGGAATGGCCTACTTCGCGGAAAACATCTCCAGGTTATAGTTGGTGCGGCAAACAACATCTGCCGAATGGCACTGAAGCCGCATCAAAAAATCGAACTGATAAAAACATACCTACTCCCCAGGTATATCCACAGCATGGTGGCCAGCCCACCGCCTCTGAAGACCCTGCAAGAGATAGATAGCGAAGTCCGGCAGATAGTTAAAAAGATCCTACATCTGCATCATTCAACAACTGACGGACTCATCTACTCTGGTAAAAACTATGGAGGTCTTGGCTTTCCTCGAATCGAAAACATCGTCAAATTGGCGGTTCTTCGAAGGGCAACTAAGATGCAGGAGTCTAACGACGCAGCTGTTAGGGGAGTGGTAACTGACCTGGATGATGTTGTTAAAAAGTACGCGCAATCAGTAGAGCTAGAATGGCCAACAACGTTCGATCGAATCGAAGAAACACGTCGAGATCGGAAGAGG
>NW_027478190.1:102500-122500 GCF_051020975.1 Osmia lignaria lignaria | reverse complement strand
ATTTTAATTTTAAGGTTTGTAGAATGAAGTTGGTAATTCTTGGAATTTCTATTGTGACGGGTACGCGCTGGGACAGCAAGTGTCTTGCATGCGCTGGTTCCTAGTATTATTGATGCTTCGTCGGTTAATGTCCCGTCTTTACTTGGAAATTTTTGCGCACCTGGTGGGGTGTTTGATATATATTTCGGTCGATCGGATGGTACCGTCACTTTGAATGATTTATTCAGTTTTTATTGTTCGTTTTGATATTACTCGCTTGATCACTATGTCGTCTTTTATACCATTCCCAGTATTTATGGATTTGTCCAGGCCACGGAAGGAGATCTTTATCTCTTGGGTGAGTAGGTTTGATTTTATTTTATTTTATTTTATTATTGGTTTTTTTTTTTTTTTTTTTTTTTTTTTTTTTTTTTTTTTTTTTTTTTTTTTTTTTTATCTTGTTTTTCCGTGTTATCTTTTTAGCGCACTGATGGTCGATTTATATGGTGCCCGGGAATGATAAACTTGTCCTACCGGCGCACGGTGCGTGAGTACCGTCGGAACTTCCGACGGTACTTAGAGGAACTGTATATTTGGGATGAAGACCGGATACTGGACATCGCCCCTCTTTTCGGGGAGAAGTAGGCCATGAACACGCTGCTCAGGTTTCCCTTTAGGAGAGGAGAAGAAGAGAAAAAAATATTTTCCTCTTTAAATTTATATATCTTTTTTGTGCTTTTTGATTATATTGATTATATTATTTCTTCTTGAATAAATTCCTTTTATCGTACATTGTTATATAGTGAATCTTCCCCTTCCTTTGGTTTTACTTGTTTTGAATAAATTTTTATTTTTTTTTCCTGAATTTGCATGTGTTTATTTATGCGTATTCCCTGATTTCCTTATTTTTAGTTCGATTATTCCAACGTAAACACCTGTATTTGTTTCTGCATTATTGGTTGCGGTATAGGTGGTTTAATTGCAGGTGGTCGTAGTGGAACGGGTGGTAGCGTTCTCCAATTGAAGGTGTTTGGTCGTTCTATTTTTATTTCGTTCAATTCGATGTCCTCGTTTCTGGCTAAGTTTCCTTTCTTTGGGAGTTTTTTGATGGTTTTGTTGTTTTTTAGTGTCACTAGTAAGTATGTAATTGAGCTGAAGATGGCTGCCAATAGATGTATGGACCATCCATATAGTGTATGTAATGTATATCCCCTTATGATCGTGTCAATTATTAGCTTGCAGATATGAATGATTATGAAAATCATTATTACTGCAGAGCTAATAGAGCCAAACTTGATGAATTTTTCCACGAATTTATTCCACGTATTTTCTGCGATATGGGATAGCGTGTTCTCTGTAAAAAGATTGTTGATTAGTCCTCCTTGTACGCTTTCTTCTCCTAGCATGCCCCTCGCTATTGTGTTCAGCAAGGCTGATTTTTCTAGGGGGAACATAATGTGCTGTTGGAGTTCTTGGAGGTCTTCTTGTGAATAAATTCCGCTTGATGCTAATGAATTTATTTCCTTGTATTCCCAGGAGATGTTCGTATTTGGCTTTAGAATTCCTGGGTTTTGCGCTTTCCTTGGTGTTGGTGTTAGTGCTATCCAATTGTTGTTCAATTTGTAATATTGCGGAATAATTGTATTGCATTCTATCTGCGTTCCTGCTTTCATTAGTATGTGTGTTTTAGGCGTTAGAAATCGTGTTTTGTTCCCGGAGGTTACTGGTAGTTGCGTGTAGCACTTGTCTGTGTGAAATAGTTGTACTTCCTTGGGTGTGCATTTTATGATGTGCACTACTTCTCCTGCAATTCTAGCAATGTATCCTGGTTTTTCCATTAGGTTGTACGCGAATTCGTCTGGTGAAATAGAGGCTATGGATAGGGAATTATAGATTGTTCTTTTTTCTAGTTTGCATCTTTCGTTTAAAATGTCTAAGTATAGATTTTGTATTTGAGCCCTGAAGTGTTTTTCTACGTATACGAATTTTGAGTTAGTGTATGTAAGAATGTCTAGGTTTAATATTTCCTTTGACGGTTGTACGTCGTTATCGAATAGTATATTGTTTTGTGTTCTTTCGTATATAATTAATTTTGGGTGTTCGGTTTTTGTTAGTATTCTATTGCAAGTTTTGATGTCTCCTTTCGCTGCTAGCGCGAATGAGATGTCGGTTGTTTCTATTGTGTATAATGTTTCGCGATTTTTAGATGTTAGTTTTGTTACCGGACCTCGGTATAGTACGTCGTATCTAGTTTTTAAACAGTCTTCTCTCGGTAGCGCTGACCAGAAGGTGTGTCCTCCTTCCATGTCGATACAATGTTCATCCGAAAATTTACAAACTGTTCCTGATGCTAAGCGTAATTTATCGCTGTTAAGACTAACTTGCGCGGTGTATTCTATTAACGTGATTTTTATAAGGCCCTGTACGTATACTTTATTCCATGTTCCGTAGCTATCAGAATAGGACGCTCCTGTACATGAGCTTTCTATTGCGTTTCCCGCGAGACTTATTCCTACGGATTTTGTAGAGTTTACTTTTAAATTCGCGATTGTATGAAAGTTGTCGTATCTAAATATTCCGGTATTATGTATGGATTTACAGTTTTCATGGCTTATGTCTAAAAGGTATTCTTGTATCGCGTTTTCTACTGGTACTAAGTGACTGAACATTCCACATCGGAAAATTGTGCGTTGAATTTCTATTTTGCATTGTATGATTGGGACCGTTCTGAATTCTGCTAATTGTAGTAGCCGTATTGTGGTGTTGGTTACGCTAACGTCTGCATGGTGGAAGTCGCATTCCCCGGTGTCCAGTAAAGAATATGTCGATACGATCGGGTTGGTTGCGCCGCAATCGAATCCGATTATTGCTTGGCTAATTTTGAATGTGCTGATATAAATTAATAGAATTAACTTCATTGTCGGCTCTTTTCCTAGAAAGAAGGCTTATGTTATTTTCTGTGCTGCTAAATGCTTAGTTTGTTCGCATGAACTGTTTTTGGCTTTCCTTTGTAATTGATTGTTATATTATTGTTATCCCCTATTTTTAGTATTTCATATGGCCCTAGATACCAATCTTTTTCTAATTTTCCCGGTTTGGGTTCTTTGAGTAACCATACTTTGTCTCCGGTTTTGAATTCTACCGATTTAATGAATCTATCGTAGTATTCTTTTGATTTCATTTTTGAGTCAATTAGATTTTCGCGTGCCATACTAGCTATATCTCTCATGTTTTTTATTAAATTTTCCAAATAATCGCTGTGTGTAGGTAGTTGTTCTGATTTCTTTAGGGGTTCAGTCGAAGGTAGCCTAGCTGGATAAGCGAAAACCAGTTCATGTGGTGTGAATTTATGACTGGAATGAATGCTTGTGTTATAATTGAATTGTGCTAGCTCTAGAAGTTCATCCCATTCACATTTTTTTGTTGAAAAGTTTTTTAAATATTCGCAAAGTGGATGGTGTGCTCTTTCTAATGATCCATTTGATTGGGGTGAAAAAGCTGTTGTTTCGATTTTTGAGAATTTAAATCTTTTTGCAACTTGTTTCATAATTTTACTAGTGAAATTTGTTCCTCTATCTGTGAGTACTATTTTAGGTGAACTAAAAATGCATATAAATTTTTTCACAAAAGCATCCGCGGTTGATACTGCTGTTTGATCTTTTAGAGGGACTGCTATTAGAAATTTCGATAGTTGATCTTGTATGGTTAAAATGTATTTATTATTATTTTTTGTAACGTTAAGTGGACCGGCGATGTCCATCGCGATTTTATCGAAAGTTTTTATTAGTGTGTTCGTTATAATCATTGTTTGTCTAGTTTTAATTCTTTTTAATTTATTTCTTTGGCATTCCTCACACTTTTTTATTCTATTTTGAATGTCTTGTTTTAAGTTTTCATAAAAGAATTTGTCTTTTATTTTATTATATGTTCTATTTACACCTGAGTGACCTCCTAGTTTTGTGGAGTGGAATTGGTCAAATATTTTATCTCTGTTTTCAGGTTTTACGTATTCGATACTGTTTAGGCATATTATTATTTTAATGTTTGTTTTATTGAAGGTGTTTTTTAATATTTCCTCTATTTCGTGCCAGTTTATATTTAATATTTTAATGTCTTTTGAAATACTGAAGATTTTTATATTTTTCCGTATAAGTAAGTCTTTTAATGTATTAAATAATTTTATCAGATTTTGTTTTATTTTTTCCGATGATGTTGCTACGTTTAAGCATAAGATAAAGAGTTTTTTGTTATTTACTTCTATTAATTCAATTTCGTTTTCGGATAGCTTGGGATTTACTTTTATATTCTTGATTTCCATTAACGCGTTGGTGTTTTTGTCTAGAGGTATGCCTTGTTGAGTAATTATTTGTACGATGTTATCGTTTCTAAATTGAATTGAGTTTTTTGTGTAAATTAAATTTTCCTGTTCCTGTTCTTCTATATTGTCTTTTTTTTCTTTATTTTCCTGTTTCTTGCGCTTAGTCGTTTTTCCCTTATTATTGCTATTCAGAGTTGCCTCTTGGTTTAACGGTTCTTGGATCTTTTTTCTTGGTCTACCCCTTCCTCTTTTGATTTTGGTGTGATTGTCGTTTGGGGCTTCTACTTTATTTTGACTTGGAATTTTTACGGGTGTCGATTTTTCGCTGATTTTTTTCTTTCCTTGCGCTCTTGTTGTAACGGAAACGTGTACGTTGTCTACTGGATTTCTCGATAATGCATCGGCGTTCACGTTTTGCTTACCCGGTTTATATACTATATTGTATTCGTAATCCGATAATTTTAGTCTCCATTTTTGTACTCTGGTATTATTGTCAGCTGTTTTTAGCCAAAGTAATGGTTTATGATCTGTGACTATTGTAAATTTATTCCCGTAAATGTAGTTTCGGAATGTTTTTATCGCGAACATTATTGCCAGAGCTTCTTTTTCGTAGGTGTCGTATTTAATTTCGGCTTCTTGCAATACACGTGATGCGTATGCAATTGGTTTATCTTTCCCGATTTCTCCTTGTGATAATACTGCACCTAGAGCGTATTTAGATGCGTCTGTCGTAATAACGTATGGTTTCTCGAATTGTGGATACTGTAGGATGGGTGCGTTGCATAATATTTCCTTGAGTTTTACAAAAGCGTCTTGCTGTTCCGTGTTCCAGGAAAATTTCGTGTCTTTTTGCAGTAAACTCGTTAGAGGTTTTGCAATTTTTGCAAAATTATTTATGAATCGTCTATAGTATCCTGCGAGTCCCAAGAATTCTCTTATGTTCTTGACGTTCTTGGGAGTAGGAAATTTTTGGACAGCTTCCGTTTTTGCTGGGTCGGGTTTTATCCCTTCCCCACTTATTATATGACCTAGGAAGCATACTTCTGCTTTAAGAAATTCGCATTTTTCGGGTTCGAGTTTTAATTTTACTTTTCTTAATTTCTGAGCGACTATGTTGAATCTCATATTGAGTTCTTCTAGGTTTTCTCCAAATACTATAATATCGTCAATGAAGACAAAGCAGATTTTTCCAATTGAGTCTCCTAAGGTTGTATTTATTACTCTCTGAAAGGTTCGTGGTGAATTTCTTAATCCGAAAGGTAGGACGTTGAATTCGAATCGTCCTAGTGGATGTATGCTGAAAGCTGTCTTATGTATATCCCTTGGGTTCATTTTGATTTGATGGAAGCCTGATTTTAGATCTATTACGTGATATAGTTTTGCTTGTCCTAACTGGTCGAAAATTTCGGTTATGTTTGGAAGTAGATATGGGTCTGGAATCGTTTTTTCATTTAGTTTCCTGTAGTCTATCACTAGTCTCCATCTTTTTTTTCCTTCAGCTGTTTCTTTCTTTTTGACTACCCAAGTTGGAGCGTTAAAAGCACTTTTTGAATGTCTGACAAAACCGTTTGCAATTAATTTTTCTGTTTCCTTTACTGCCGTTTCTTTTAGCCTATGTGGTAAAGGGAATTGTTTTACGTATACAGGTTTTTCGTCCGTTAGGTTAATTTCGTGTTGTTCTGTATTATATGATTCTATTTTATCTCCTTCTACCCAAAATATATCGTTATTATCCTCAATTAGTTCCTTCATTATAGTTCTGTTTCCTTCTGATAGATTTCCTAATCGAATTTTTCCTAATAGTTTGTCTCGTCGATTTTCCGTTTCTTTGCTTTCCATTGCAATATTATCTTCCTTGTTTTCGGCAAAACTGATTTTTCCTACTTCTAATATTTCGCTTTCGTTTATTTTTGGTAGATTTCCTGTTTCTTGAAATCCTTCCAGTATATCTTCTACATCGTACGAAGCATAGTTATATTTGTTTTCTAAAGGGTCGGTTTCGTTTTTGAATTTGATGTTTGTATTCTCGTCCACTTTGGTTAGAAATTCTGTATAGTCGTAAGAGTCTATTTCACATTTTTCTTCTTGATTGTCGAGTACTGTATTTATACTGTTTATTATCTGTTCTATGTATTTGTTATCTGTTTCTAAATGTTCCTCGGGATTTGATGACGTCGTCTTTTCTGTATCTATTGTCACGTTACCTGGTTCGTTATTTAATTTGTCCACTATGTTTAATAAATGTAGTGTGTCGTTATTGAGGCTAACGTCCCAGTTTCCTGTCATATTATCCGGTTGCGGAAGGTCTTGGCTTGCACTGTCTTTGTCGCTCGTGTTTTCGCTGATTTCTGTTTGGTGCAAGGTTCCTGCGTCCGTATGTACAGGGGTCAGTGTCTCGTTCGCGTGAGTCGTGTCTTGAAGTATTTTGTTGAGGAAGCATTTTTGCTCGTCTGTTAGTTTTGGTAACTGATGTAAAGCTAATGTTTGACTTGTTATATTTGCCTCTCCTGATTTTAGTTCGAATTTTCCATTATTTATTTCTACGTATCCCTCGTCTAATCTTAATTTTTGTTCCAGGAGTACTTTTATTCCTAATATTCCGTCATATGGTATTGAAAAGTCCTGTGGTGCTACATGAAAATCGAAATATTGGTAGTTTATCGGTATTCTTACTGCTCCTAAAGTTTGCAATGGTTTGTCTGTAATGCCTGAGAGTAATATTTTTCTGTCTTGTAATATTGCGTTTATAGGAATTTGGTCTTTTTTTATAATATTTAGTTGTGCACCGCTGTCAATAAGGAGGTTGCATTCCTTTCTTGTGTAAGGATTTTCTATTGTAATGTATTGTAATAGGTTCTCCAATCTCAGTGAATACGTTGCCATTCTTGTTGTTATTCTTTCTTCTTTTATGATTTGATCATCGGGCAAGTTGGGTCCTAGCGTTTTTTCTTGTTCTGATTCCTTTGGCTTCGTACTGTCGTTAATTTTATGTGTTTTGAGCGGCTCATCCTTGCTCCTCCCTATGCGCTCTCTCCAGGAGGAGTTTATTCGTTTCCCGATCTGTACTGTTGATGGTTTTGCCCTCTGTAGCATTCTTCTGTTGTGTGATTCGTACTTTTGCATAGGTTGCAGATTTTTCCGGCGCTGTTTTCCAGGCTTTTTAGTTTCCTGCATGCGTCTATTTGGTGTCCTGGCTCTTTGCAGTAGGAACAGATATCTCTTTTTTGTGCTCGTAGTTCGATGGCTTTTAGTTTCCTACATTCCTCTATTGTGTGATTTGGGGTTTTACAATACTCGCAGAATCTTCGTAGTTCGCTTGTGTGTTTCTGATTGGCCCTATTGTCATTACTATTTTTAAAATAATTACTATCGTTGTGATTGTATTTTCTGTGGTAGTTACTCCTATATGAATCATTTGATTTTTGTTGAGGTTTCCTTGGCTCGTGGCAGTCTTCTGCCGAGTGTCCTAGTCGCTTACAAAGTTGGCATTTAATTTGATTTGTTCTGGTTTGGAAAACTCTTGCTTCCTCGCAATTTGCCGCGCTGTGGCCTTCTTCCTTACAGATTGTACACATGACTAATTGGAGATCGTTGGGTTTTGTTGTTGGGCAAGTTTTTGCTGTGTGGCCCGCTTCGTCGCACAGTTGGCACGTAGGTGTTGGACAATCTTTTGTTGTATGATACCTGCTATTACAGATTTCGCAAAGTTCTGTAATTTTTGGGAATTTCGTGCAGGTGTTTGGTTCGTGACCGGTTCCTCCGCATTTCCAACATGTCTCGTATTCGATTATAAACGGGCATTCGCTGACCGTGTGCCCCTTTATTTGGCAGTATTGGCAGTGCTGTCCCTTTACTTTGTTCATCTTACATGCATCTGTTGAATGTCCTGGAGTGTTGCAATGTTTGCAAATGAGTTCTATTTTCTTTTTGGCCAGTTTGCAGTTATACGATATGTGATCCTTGCTTTTGCAATATACGCATGCCGCGTTCTTGCAAAATAAGGCTTCATGATTTAGGTCTTGGCATATTTGACACATATATATTGCTGAGTTTGCGTCGTGTTTCCCGAGACTGTACAGTATGTTAGCCGGTTTGTTTCTCAATATGTCCTGTTTTCCTAACTTTGTTTCTACTTCGATTGCTTCCTTTATAAGGGCAGCTATATTGTCTTTTTGTTTTAGTTCTAATCTGATTTCTTGCCTTAGTCCGTTTTTAAAGCTTTTTTCTGCATCGGTTTTTATGGCTTTGTCGAATTCTTGTATAGCTTGCTGGGTTATACCTGCTTCTGTTTTCTTTAGTTCTTTGATCTGGATTACTAGTTCTTGTAGTCTGTTCCCGTAACTGAGCACTGTTTCGTCCGGTCTTTGCGTTAGTTCTGTTAATTTTCCGTATAGGGTGTGTATATTTTCAGTGGATGGAAATAGTATTCTTATTGCTGTGATAAAATCATTTAAGTTATCTAAGGGTGTATTTATTAATGCTTTGTATACTTCGCCTTTTAGTTTTACTTTCACAATTTGAATTAGGGCTGGTTCGTCTGTGGGTGTTATGGTGTTTTTGGCGTGCTTTAATTTTTCTATGTATTCTGTGACTGACATATTTTTCCCGTCGAATTCGGGTACTAGGGTTGCTACGTATTTTAGGGGTAATCTTAGGGGTTGGATTTGAATTTGTTGGTCTGTCATTTTCTTTTTCGGACTTGCGCAGATGAGTGTTAAATTTTCTTTGCTATTCTCTCCGTCCAGATTTCCTATTAGGCTTGGTTGCTCTGTGATTCCTTCGATTTCGAGTAGGGATATGTCGTTTTTGTAGCTATTGTTTATTGTTTCGTTTAATGTTTCGGTATTATTTCTGTTATCCTGGGGACTTATTCGGATTAGTGGGGATGCGAAACTTCCTGTTTGTTTGTTATTATCGGCTTCGTTACTTGGATTAATTGTAAATCCTATATTCTTGTTTTGCCAGTTGGCACTTTCGTTTTCTGTTTGGTTAGTGTTTATTGCTAGATTTTTAACGTTCTTTGTTTTGGGTATTGCACCTAGATTTGTATTCGCGTTTGACACCTCGGCTGTGACTTCTGGTGTGAAGTCAAATGTTCTTCGTTCTGTTGGTGAACGCGGTGTTTTACGGCTTTGTAAAAAAGCTGATGCGTAATTACGATCTTCTACGATACTTTTAAGTTCAGGATTTTCTTGTGTCCTGCTTCTTGTTAATCTATTTCCGTCCGTAGTATTTTTGTTATCCGTTGGTTTAAAATTTTTATTATTCATTTGAAATTTTCATTATTTGTGATTATTTAGAGAGTAAGTGAGTTCGTTTTATGTTTAAGTATTTCTTTATGTATGCTTTGTAGCAGTATTTCAATAAATTGCTTGTGTTGTATATAAAGTTGATTCGAAAGTGAATGACTTGGATTCTTCTAAAGTTGCAGGCAAAGATTTATATTCTCTAGCTAGATTTTTTTCTTGAATTTACCCTATATTACAGGTTAGTAGCGTTCGTTGGCGTTCGATTCGTACCGGAACCACTGTAAAGTCGCGGAGTTCTCTCTCTCACTGAGTCCTCGGCGTACTTTATGAAATGTGATCTGCGTTGTCAGGTAGATAGAGGTTCTCACTTACCTTTCGCTGGGTTGGGTAGAACCTATCTATGGACTGAACCTGTGGTGTGTGTGTCGTCCAAGTGTTGGAGCGGTAGGGTAGATGTTCGAGTGAAGATCACGCACTTTCGATCACAATGAATGTTTATTCGTAACTGGTACAGTTCTTGATTCGCGCGCGGTTACAATCGAGTCTTACAGAATCTTGCTCTGTCGAAGCCCTGAGCTTCGTAGCAGAGTCATAAACGCTAGGCTTAGTTAATTTATCGATATTACCGGAATCTTGCTCTGTCGAAGTCCTGAGCTTCGTAGCAGAGTCGTGTAGATTCTAGAGTATCGAACTCTGAACGGTACTTCGCGGATTATATTCGCGGATTTTGGTACTTGTACTTGAATTTCGAACTGCGCCTACGAGAACTTCTTACGAGAACTATTGGTAATATTGACTGTGTACGGGCGGGCCCGGTCGCGTTATTTTATATTGACAAATGAGGTCGACATTTGATTTGGCAATTCGGGTGAACCACCTCATTCGGATCGTCAGCGTTCTCGCCGTACGACGACCCGGCTGAGTTGCTCACTCAGAATTTGCGGAACGATGAATTTGGATGGTGCAATGGAAGTTTAAAGAATTTAGTTGATGAAATAGGAGTTCCAAGAATGCGTCGTAGGACGTGACAATACATATGTTGTCCTGATTTGAATTGTGAAATCGATTGCAAAATTAAGGAAGTTTATGTTTATTTATATGTATATAGAATGCGTCACAGGACGTGACAGCTCCTTTTCATAAAGGAGACTATCTTATTGCGAAAGTCAAAATCGCACGCTCTCACGGCGATTTGCCCCCGTATACGCCTGGGTGTAAGCCCGTGCGTCGCCGACCTAGCGGCCTGCCGATCGGTATTTAGAGGGAGGCACTTTGAAAGCAACACGCCGCTGGAACTTTGAAAAATTTCGGGGCAAAGCAATACGCGGCTGGGACTTTGAAATATTTCGGAGCGCACCTAAAGTTCGTTATTTTGGCTAAACGGAGCGAAAATCTGCATTTATACCATCACGGACGTTAGTTCAATAGCGTTTAACGATGGATCCACGGTACAGAATGCAAAAATATGATTGTTAAAATTTTCGACTAATCGGTTCTAAGAGGCGAAGCAATACGCCGCTGGGACTTTGAAATATTTCGGAGCGCACCTAAAGTTCGTTATTTTGGCTAAACGGAGCGAAAATCTGCATTTATACCATCACGGACGTTAGTTTAATAGCGTTTAACGATGGATCCACGGTACAGAATGCAAAAATATGATTGTTAAAATTTTCGACTAATCGGTTCTAAGAGGCGAAGCAATACGCCGCTGGGACTTTGAAATATTTCGGAGCGCACCTAAAGTTCGTTATTTTGGCTAAACGGAGCGAAAATCTGCATTTATACCATCACGGACGTTAGTTTAATAGCGTTTAACGATGGATCCACGGTACAGAATGCAAAAATATGATTGTTAAAATTTTCGACTAATCGGTTCTAAGAGGCGAAGCAATACGCCGCTGGGACTTTGAAATATTTCGGAGCGCACCTAAAGTTCGTTATTTTGGCTAAACGGAGCGAAAATCTGCATTTATACCATCACGGACGTTAGTTCAATAGCGTTTAACGATGGATCCACGGTACAGAATGCAAAAATATGATTGTTAAAATTTTCGACTAATCGGTTCTAAGAGGCGAAGCAATACGCCGCTGGGACTTTGAAATATTTCGGAGCGCACCTAAAGTTCGTTATTTTGGCTAAACGGAGCGAAAATCTGCATTTATACCATCACGGACGTTAGTTTAATAGCGTTTAACGATGGATCCACGGTACAGAATGCAAAAATATGATTGTTAAAATTTTCGACTAATCGGTTCTAAGAGGCGAAGCAATACGCCGCTGGGACTTTGAAATATTTCGGAGCGCACCTAAAGTTCGTTATTTTGGCTAAACGGAGCGAAAATCTGCATTTATACCATCACGGACGTTAGTTTAATAGCGTTTAACGATGGATCCACGGTACAGAATGCAAAAATATGATTGTTAAAATTTTCGACTAATCGGTTCTAAGAGGCGAAGCAATACGCCGCTGGGACTTTGAAATATTTCGGAGCGCACCTAAAGTTCGTTATTTTGGCTAAACGGAGCGAAAATCTGCATTTATACCATCACGGACGTTAGTTCAATAGCGTTTAACGATCGATCCACGGTACAGAATGCAAAAATATGATTGTTAAAATTTTCGACTAATCGGTTCTAAGAGGCGAAGCAATACGCCGCTGGGACTTTGAAATATTTCGGAGCGCACCTAAAGTTCGTTATTTTGGCTAAACGGAGCGAAAATCTGCATTTATACCATCACGGACGTTAGTTTAATAGCGTTTAACGATGGATCCACGGTACAGAATGCAAAAATATGATTGTTAAAATTTTCGACTAATCGGTTCTAAGAGGCGAAGCAATACGCCGCTGGGACTTTGAAATATTTCGGAGCGCACCTAAAGTTCGTTATTTTGGCTAAACGGAGCGAAAATCTGCATTTATACCATCACGGACGTTAGTTTAATAGCGTTTAACGATCGATCCACGGTACAGAATGCAAAAATATGATTGTTAAAATTTTCGACTAATCGGTTCTAAGAGGCGAAGCAATACGCCGCTGGGACTTTGAAATATTTCGGAGCGCACCTAAAGTTCGTTATTTTGGCTAAACGGAGCGAAAATCTGCATTTATACCATCACGGACGTTAGTTCAATAGCGTTTAACGATCGATCCACGGTACAGAATGCAAAAATATGATTGTTAAAATTTTCGACTAATCGGTTCTAAGAGGCGAAGCAATACGCCGCTGGGACTTTGAAATATTTCGGAGCGCACCTAAAGTTCGTTATTTTGGCTAAACGGAGCGAAAATCTGCATTTATACCATCACGGACGTTAGTTTAATAGCGTTTAACGATGGATCCACGGTACAGAATGCAAAAATATGATTGTTAAAATTTTCGACTAATCGGTTCTAAGAGGCGAAGCAATACGCCGCTGGGACTTTGAAATATTTCGGAGCGCACCTAAAGTTCGTTATTTTGGCTAAACGGAGCGAAAATCTGCATTTATACCATCACGGACGTTAGTTCAATAGCGTTTAACGATCGATCCACGGTACAGAATGCAAAAATATGATTGTTAAAATTTTCGACTAATCGGTTCTAAGAGGCGAAGCAATACGCCGCTGGGACTTTGAAATATTTCGGAGCGCACCTAAAGTTCGTTATTTTGGCTAAACGGAGCGAAAATCTGCATTTATACCATCACGGACGTTAGTTCAATAGCGTTTAACGATCGATCCACGGTACAGAATGCAAAAATATGATTGTTAAAATTTTCGACTAATCGGTTCTAAGAGGCGAAGCAATACGCCGCTGGGACTTTGAAATATTTCGGAGCGCACCTAAAGTTCGTTATTTTGGCTAAACGGAGCGAAAATCTGCATTTATACCATCACGGACGTTAGTTCAATAGCGTTTAACGATCGATCCACGGTACAGAATGCAAAAATATGATTGTTAAAATTTTCGACTAATCGGTTCTAAGAGGCGAAGCAATACGCCGCTGGGACTTTGAAATATTTCGGAGCGCACCTAAAGTTCGTTATTTTGGCTAAACGGAGCGAAAATCTGCATTTATACCATCACGGACGTTAGTTTAATAGCGTTTAACGATGGATCCACGGTACAGAATGCAAAAATATGATTGTTAAAATTTTCGACTAATCGGTTCTAAGAGGCGAAGCAATACGCCGCTGGGACTTTGAAATATTTCGGAGCGCACCTAAAGTTCGTTATTTTGGCTAAACGGAGCGAAAATCTGCATTTATACCATCACGGACGTTAGTTCAATAGCGTTTAACGATCGATCCACGGTACAGAATGCAAAAATATGATTGTTAAAATTTTCGACTAATCGGTTCTAAGAGGCGAAGCAATACGCCGCTGGGACTTTGAAATATTTCGGAGCGCACCTAAAGTTCGTTATTTTGGCTAAACGGAGCGAAAATCTGCATTTATACCATCACGGACGTTAGTTCAATAGCGTTTAACGATCGATCCACGGTACAGAATGCAAAAATATGATTGTTAAAATTTTCGACTAATCGGTTCTAAGAGGCGAAGCAATACGCCGCTGGGACTTTGAAATATTTCGGAGCGCACCTAAAGTTCGTTATTTTGGCTAAACGGAGCGAAAATCTGCATTTATACCATCACGGACGTTAGTTCAATAGCGTTTAACGATCGATCCACGGTACAGAATGCAAAAATATGATTGTTAAAATTTTCGACTAATCGGTTCTAAGAGGCGAAGCAATACGCCGCTGGGACTTTGAAATATTTCGGAGCGCACCTAAAGTTCGTTATTTTGGCTAAACGGAGCGAAAATCTGCATTTATACCATCACGGACGTTAGTTTAATAGCGTTTAACGATGGATCCACGGTACAGAATGCAAAAATATGATTGTTAAAATTTTCGACTAATCGGTTCTAAGAGGCGAAGCAATACGCCGCTGGGACTTTGAAATATTTCGGAGCGCACCTAAAGTTCGTTATTTTGGCTAAACGGAGCGAAAATCTGCATTTATACCATCACGGACGTTAGTTCAATAGCGTTTAACGATCGATCCACGGTACAGAATGCAAAAATATGATTGTTAAAATTTTCGACTAATCGGTTCTAAGAGGCGAAGCAATACGCCGCTGGGACTTTGAAATATTTCGGAGCGCACCTAAAGTTCGTTATTTTGGCTAAACGGAGCGAAAATCTGCATTTATACCATCACGGACGTTAGTTCAATAGCGTTTAACGATCGATCCACGGTACAGAATGCAAAAATATGATTGTTAAAATTTTCGACTAATCGGTTCTAAGAGGCGAAGCAATACGCCGCTGGGACTTTGAAATATTTCGGAGCGCACCTAAAGTTCGTTATTTTGGCTAAACGGAGCGAAAATCTGCATTTATACCATCACGGACGTTAGTTCAATAGCGTTTAACGATCGATCCACGGTACAGAATGCAAAAATATGATTGTTAAAATTTTCGACTAATCGGTTCTAAGAGGCGAAGCAATACGCCGCTGGGACTTTGAAATATTTCGGAGCGCACCTAAAGTTCGTTATTTTGGCTAAACGGAGCGAAAATCTGCATTTATACCATCACGGACGTTAGTTTAATAGCGTTTAACGATGGATCCACGGTACAGAATGCAAAAATATGATTGTTAAAATTTTCGACTAATCGGTTCTAAGAGGCGAAGCAATACGCCGCTGGGACTTTGAAATATTTCGGAGCGCACCTAAAGTTCGCTATTTTGGCTAAACGGAGCGAAAATCTGCATTTATACCATCACGGACGTTAGTTCAATAGCGTTTAACGATCGATCCACGGTACAGAATGCAAAAATATGATTGTTAAAATTTTCGACTAATCGGTTCTAAGAGGCGAAGCAATACGCCGCTGGGACTTTGAAATATTTCGGAGCGCACCTAAAGTTCGTTATTTTGGCTAAACGGAGCGAAAATCTGCATTTATACCATCACGGACGTTAGTTCAATAGCGTTTAACGATCGATCCACGGTACAGAATGCAAAAATATGATTGTTAAAATTTTCGACTAATCGGTTCTAAGAGGCGAAGCAATACGCCGCTGGGACTTTGAAATATTTCGGAGCGCACCTAAAGTTCGTTATTTTGGCTAAACGGAGCGAAAATCTGCATTTATACCATCACGGACGTTAGTTCAATAGCGTTTAACGATCGATCCACGGTACAGAATGCAAAAATATGATTGTTAAAATTTTCGACTAATCGGTTCTAAGAGGCGAAGCAATACGCCGCTGGGACTTTGAAATATTTCGGAGCGCACCTAAAGTTCGTTATTTTGGCTAAACGGAGCGAAAATCTGCATTTATACCATCACGGACGTTAGTTCAATAGCGTTTAACGATCGATCCACGGTACAGAATGCAAAAATATGATTGTTAAAATTTTCGACTAATCGGTTCTAAGAGGCGAAGCAATACGCCGCTGGGACTTTGAAATATTTCGGAGCGCACCTAAAGTTCGTTATTTTGGCTAAACGGAGCGAAAATCTGCATTTATACCATCACGGACGTTAGTTCAATAGCGTTTAACGATCGATCCACGGTACAGAATGCAAAAATATGATTGTTAAAATTTTCGACTAATCGGTTCTAAGAGGCGAAGCAATACGCCGCTGGGACTTTGAAATATTTCGGAGCGCACCTAAAGTTCGTTATTTTGGCTAAACGGAGCGAAAATCTGCATTTATACCATCACGGACGTTAGTTTAATAGCGTTTAACGATGGATCCACGGTACAGAATGCAAAAATATGATTGTTAAAATTTTCGACTAATCGGTTCTAAGAGGCGAAGCAATACGCCGCTGGGACTTTGAAATATTTCGGAGCGCACCTAAAGTTCGTTATTTTGGCTAAACGGAGCGAAAATCTGCATTTATACCATCACGGACGTTAGTTTAATAGCGTTTAACGATCGATCCACGGTACAGAATGCAAAAATATGATTGTTAAAATTTTCGACTAATCGGTTCTAAGAGGCGAAGCAATACGCCGCTGGGACTTTGAAATATTTCGGAGCGCACCTAAAGTTCGTTATTTTGGCTAAACGGAGCGAAAATCTGCATTTATACCATCACGGACGTTAGTTCAATAGCGTTTAACGATCGATCCACGGTACAGAATGCAAAAATATGATTGTTAAAATTTTCGACTAATCGGTTCTAAGAGGCGAAGCAATACGCCGCTGGGACTTTGAAATATTTCGGAGCGCACCTAAAGTTCGTTATTTTGGCTAAACGGAGCGAAAATCTGCATTTATACCATCACGGACGTTAGTTTAATAGCGTTTAACGATGGATCCACGGTACAGAATGCAAAAATATGATTGTTAAAATTTTCGACTAATCGGTTCTAAGAGGCGAAGCAATACGCCGCTGGGACTTTGAAATATTTCGGAGCGCACCTAAAGTTCGTTATTTTGGCTAAACGGAGCGAAAATCTGCATTTATACCATCACGGACGTTAGTTCAATAGCGTTTAACGATCGATCCACGGTACAGAATGCAAAAATATGATTGTTAAAATTTTCGACTAATCGGTTCTAAGAGGCGAAGCAATACGCCGCTGGGACTTTGAAATATTTCGGAGCGCACCTAAAGTTCGTTATTTTGGCTAAACGGAGCGAAAATCTGCATTTATACCATCACGGACGTTAGTTCAATAGCGTTTAACGATCGATCCACGGTACAGAATGCAAAAATATGATTGTTAAAATTTTCGACTAATCGGTTCTAAGAGGCGAAGCAATACGCCGCTGGGACTTTGAAATATTTCGGAGCGCACCTAAAGTTCGTTATTTTGGCTAAACGGAGCGAAAATCTGCATTTATACCATCACGGACGTTAGTTCAATAGCGTTTAACGATCGATCCACGGTACAGAATGCAAAAATATGATTGTTAAAATTTTCGACTAATCGGTTCTAAGAGGCGAAGCAATACGCCGCTGGGACTTTGAAATATTTCGGAGCGCACCTAAAGTTCGTTATTTTGGCTAAACGGAGCGAAAATCTGCATTTATACCATCACGGACGTTAGTTCAATAGCGTTTAACGATCGATCCACGGTACAGAATGCAAAAATATGATTGTTAAAATTTTCGACTAATCGGTTCTAAGAGGCGAAGCAATACGCCGCTGGGACTTTGAAATATTTCGGAGCGCACCTAAAGTTCGTTATTTTGGCTAAACGGAGCGAAAATCTGCATTTATACCATCACGGACGTTAGTTCAATAGCGTTTAACGATCGATCCACGGTACAGAATGCAAAAATATGATTGTTAAAATTTTCGACTAATCGGTTCTAAGAGGCGAAGCAATACGCCGCTGGGACTTTGAAATATTTCGGAGCGCACCTAAAGTTCGTTATTTTGGCTAAACGGAGCGAAAATCTGCATTTATACCATCACGGACGTTAGTTTAATAGCGTTTAACGATGGATCCACGGTACAGAATGCAAAAATATGATTGTTAAAATTTTCGACTAATCGGTTCTAAGAGGCGAAGCAATACGCCGCTGGGACTTTGAAATATTTCGGAGCGCACCTAAAGTTCGTTATTTTGGCTAAACGGAGCGAAAATCTGCATTTATACCATCACGGACGTTAGTTTAATAGCGTTTAACGATCGATCCACGGTACAGAATGCAAAAATATGATTGTTAAAATTTTCGACTAATCGGTTCTAAGAGGCGAAGCAATACGCCGCTGGGACTTTGAAATATTTCGGAGCGCACCTAAAGTTCGTTATTTTGGCTAAACGGAGCGAAAATCTGCATTTATACCATCACGGACGTTAGTTCAATAGCGTTTAACGATCGATCCACGGTACAGAATGCAAAAATATGATTGTTAAAATTTTCGACTAATCGGTTCTAAGAGGCGAAGCAATACGCCGCTGGGACTTTGAAATATTTCGGAGCGCACCTAAAGTTCGTTATTTTGGCTAAACGGAGCGAAAATCTGCATTTATACCATCACGGACGTTAGTTTAATAGCGTTTAACGATGGATCCACGGTACAGAATGCAAAAATATGATTGTTAAAATTTTCGACTAATCGGTTCTAAGAGGCGAAGCAATACGCCGCTGGGACTTTGAAATATTTCGGAGCGCACCTAAAGTTCGTTATTTTGGCTAAACGGAGCGAAAATCTGCATTTATACCATCACGGACGTTAGTTCAATAGCGTTTAACGATCGATCCACGGTACAGAATGCAAAAATATGATTGTTAAAATTTTCGACTAATCGGTTCTAAGAGGCGAAGCAATACGCCGCTGGGACTTTGAAATATTTCGGAGCGCACCTAAAGTTCGTTATTTTGGCTAAACGGAGCGAAAATCTGCATTTATACCATCACGGACGTTAGTTCAATAGCGTTTAACGATCGATCCACGGTACAGAATGCAAAAATATGATTGTTAAAATTTTCGACTAATCGGTTCTAAGAGGCGAAGCAATACGCCGCTGGGACTTTGAAATATTTCGGAGCGCACCTAAAGTTCGTTATTTTGGCTAAACGGAGCGAAAATCTGCATTTATACCATCACGGACGTTAGTTCAATAGCGTTTAACGATCGATCCACGGTACAGAATGCAAAAATATGATTGTTAAAATTTTCGACTAATCGGTTCTAAGAGGCGAAGCAATACGCCGCTGGGACTTTGAAATATTTCGGAGCGCACCTAAAGTTCGTTATTTTGGCTAAACGGAGCGAAAATCTGCATTTATACCATCACGGACGTTAGTTTAATAGCGTTTAACGATGGATCCACGGTACAGAATGCAAAAATATGATTGTTAAAATTTTCGACTAATCGGTTCTAAGAGGCGAAGCAATACGCCGCTGGGACTTTGAAATATTTCGGAGCGCACCTAAAGTTCGTTATTTTGGCTAAACGGAGCGAAAATCTGCATTTATACCATCACGGACGTTAGTTCAATAGCGTTTAACGATCGATCCACGGTACAGAATGCAAAAATATGATTGTTAAAATTTTCGACTAATCGGTTCTAAGAGGCGAAGCAATACGCCGCTGGGACTTTGAAATATTCCGGAGCGCACCTAAAGTTCGTTATTTTGGCTAAACGGAGCGAAAATCTGCATTTATACCATCACGGACGTTAGTTCAATAGCGTTTAACGATCGATCCACGGTACAGAATGCAAAAATATGATTGTTAAAATTTTCGACTAATCGGTTCTAAGAGGCGAAGCAATACGCCGCTGGGACTTTGAAATATTTCGGAGCGCACCTAAAGTTCGTTATTTTGGCTAAACGGAGCGAAAATCTGCATTTATACCATCACGGACGTTAGTTCAATAGCGTTTAACGATCGATCCACGGTACAGAATGCAAAAATATGATTGTTAAAATTTTCGACTTATCGGTTCTGGATCACTGAAAAATCAAAAAAAATTA
>NW_027478190.1:82500-87500 GCF_051020975.1 Osmia lignaria lignaria | reverse complement strand
TGCAAAAATATGATTGTTAAAATTTTCGACTAATCGGTTCTAAGAGGCGAAGCAATACGCCGCTGGGACTTTGAAATATTTCGGAGCGCACCTAAAGTTCGTTATTTTGGCTAAACGGAGCGAAAATCTGCATTTATACCATCACGGACGTTAGTTTAATAGCGTTTAACGATGGATCCACGGTACAGAATGCAAAAATATGATTGTTAAAATTTTCGACTAATCGGTTCTAAGAGGCGAAGCAATACGCCGCTGGGACTTTGAAATATTTCGGAGCGCACCTAAAGTTCGTTATTTTGGCTAAACGGAGCGAAAATCTGCATTTATACCATCACGGACGTTAGTTCAATAGCGTTTAACGATCGATCCACGGTACAGAATGCAAAAATATGATTGTTAAAATTTTCGACTAATCGGTTCTAAGAGGCGAAGCAATACGCCGCTGGGACTTTGAAATATTTCGGAGCGCACCTAAAGTTCGTTATTTTGGCTAAACGGAGCGAAAATCTGCATTTATACCATCACGGACGTTAGTTCAATAGCGTTTAACGATCGATCCACGGTACAGAATGCAAAAATATGATTGTTAAAATTTTCGACTAATCGGTTCTAAGAGGCGAAGCAATACGCCGCTGGGACTTTGAAATATTTCGGAGCGCACCTAAAGTTCGTTATTTTGGCTAAACGGAGCGAAAATCTGCATTTATACCATCACGGACGTTAGTTCAATAGCGTTTAACGATCGATCCACGGTACAGAATGCAAAAATATGATTGTTAAAATTTTCGACTAATCGGTTCTAAGAGGCGAAGCAATACGCCGCTGGGACTTTGAAATATTTCGGAGCGCACCTAAAGTTCGTTATTTTGGCTAAACGGAGCGAAAATCTGCATTTATACCATCACGGACGTTAGTTTAATAGCGTTTAACGATGGATCCACGGTACAGAATGCAAAAATATGATTGTTAAAATTTTCGACTAATCGGTTCTAAGAGGCGAAGCAATACGCCGCTGGGACTTTGAAATATTTCGGAGCGCACCTAAAGTTCGTTATTTTGGCTAAACGGAGCGAAAATCTGCATTTATACCATCACGGACGTTAGTTTAATAGCGTTTAACGATCGATCCACGGTACAGAATGCAAAAATATGATTGTTAAAATTTTCGACTAATCGGTTCTAAGAGGCGAAGCAATACGCCGCTGGGACTTTGAAATATTTCGGAGCGCACCTAAAGTTCGTTATTTTGGCTAAACGGAGCGAAAATCTGCATTTATACCATCACGGACGTTAGTTCAATAGCGTTTAACGATCGATCCACGGTACAGAATGCAAAAATATGATTGTTAAAATTTTCGACTAATCGGTTCTAAGAGGCGAAGCAATACGCCGCTGGGACTTTGAAATATTTCGGAGCGCACCTAAAGTTCGTTATTTTGGCTAAACGGAGCGAAAATCTGCATTTATACCATCACGGACGTTAGTTTAATAGCGTTTAACGATGGATCCACGGTACAGAATGCAAAAATATGATTGTTAAAATTTTCGACTAATCGGTTCTAAGAGGCGAAGCAATACGCCGCTGGGACTTTGAAATATTTCGGAGCGCACCTAAAGTTCGTTATTTTGGCTAAACGGAGCGAAAATCTGCATTTATACCATCACGGACGTTAGTTTAATAGCGTTTAACGATGGATCCACGGTACAGAATGCAAAAATATGATTGTTAAAATTTTCGACTAATCGGTTCTAAGAGGCGAAGCAATACGCCGCTGGGACTTTGAAATATTTCGGAGCGCACCTAAAGTTCGTTATTTTGGCTAAACGGAGCGAAAATCTGCATTTATACCATCACGGACGTTAGTTCAATAGCGTTTAACGATCGATCCACGGTACAGAATGCAAAAATATGATTGTTAAAATTTTCGACTAATCGGTTCTAAGAGGCGAAGCAATACGCCGCTGGGACTTTGAAATATTTCGGAGCGCACCTAAAGTTCGTTATTTTGGCTAAACGGAGCGAAAATCTGCATTTATACCATCACGGACGTTAGTTCAATAGCGTTTAACGATCGATCCACGGTACAGAATGCAAAAATATGATTGTTAAAATTTTCGACTAATCGGTTCTAAGAGGCGAAGCAATACGCCGCTGGGACTTTGAAATATTTCGGAGCGCACCTAAAGTTCGTTATTTTGGCTAAACGGAGCGAAAATCTGCATTTATACCATCACGGACGTTAGTTCAATAGCGTTTAACGATCGATCCACGGTACAGAATGCAAAAATATGATTGTTAAAATTTTCGACTAATCGGTTCTAAGAGGCGAAGCAATACGCCGCTGGGACTTTGAAATATTTCGGAGCGCACCTAAAGTTCGTTATTTTGGCTAAACGGAGCGAAAATCTGCATTTATACCATCACGGACGTTAGTTTAATAGCGTTTAACGATGGATCCACGGTACAGAATGCAAAAATATGATTGTTAAAATTTTCGACTAATCGGTTCTAAGAGGCGAAGCAATACGCCGCTGGGACTTTGAAATATTTCGGAGCGCACCTAAAGTTCGTTATTTTGGCTAAACGGAGCGAAAATCTGCATTTATACCATCACGGACGTTAGTTCAATAGCGTTTAACGATCGATCCACGGTACAGAATGCAAAAATATGATTGTTAAAATTTTCGACTAATCGGTTCTAAGAGGCGAAGCAATACGCCGCTGGGACTTTGAAATATTTCGGAGCGCACCTAAAGTTCGTTATTTTGGCTAAACGGAGCGAAAATCTGCATTTATACCATCACGGACGTTAGTTCAATAGCGTTTAACGATCGATCCACGGTACAGAATGCAAAAATATGATTGTTAAAATTTTCGACTAATCGGTTCTAAGAGGCGAAGCAATACGCCGCTGGGACTTTGAAATATTTCGGAGCGCACCTAAAGTTCGTTATTTTGGCTAAACGGAGCGAAAATCTGCATTTATACCATCACGGACGTTAGTTCAATAGCGTTTAACGATCGATCCACGGTACAGAATGCAAAAATATGATTGTTAAAATTTTCGACTTATCGGTTCTGGATCACTGAAAAATCAAAAAAAATTATTAATTTTGATTAATTAAATTACATATGTAGTTTTATATTGTTATAGTCTCGTATTTGTTAATGTTTTGTCGTAAGAAAATGCAAAAATATCGTTTTAATGTTTTCGTCTCATCGGTTCTGGATCGCTGAAAAATCAAAGAAAAATATTAATTTTGATTAATTAAATTACAAATGGAGTTTTATATTGCTATAGTCGCTTATTTGTTAATGTTTTACCGTAAGAAAATGCAAAAATATCGTTTTAATATTTTCATCTCATCGGTTCTGGGCGGTTTTAAAATTTTTTAAAATATTAATTAAACCCATGATTTACATGAGAATGTGAATTTATTATGTCCTGCATGTTAATTTATTAATTTTCATGTATAGAACGTTATAAAATGAAAGGATATGTTCGACGATATTTCCGGCTAAGTTTTACCGTGCCGGCGGGATGGTACGCTCTCACGGCGGTTTGCACAGGCATACGCCTGGGCGTAAGCCCATGCGTCGCCGACCTAGCGGCCGGCCGTTCGGTATTTATAGGAAGGCACTTTCGGTTCGCTCGGACCGGTCGGGAGTAGCGTCGAGCGTGTGGCTCTTTTATGACTTCGGTTGAAAAGCAGTCTACCGCTCCTCGAGAATATACTTTCTCGACTATTCTCGTTCCGGTTTTCCGTTGCGGATTATTATTAATCTCCACACAGCATTACCACGGGTCGGTGTCTAAGACCGAATGGCCCATATGTGGTGAGCCTTGTAATATAAGGCTGGTGACCTGTATGCACTTATAAATGTTGCATACTTGTACAAACTGAGCATCAACTGTCTGTAACCAAAATTTGTTAAAACTGAAAAAGTTATAAGATTGTATAAAATTTTTGAACCAAGAAAGTAGTGTTAGACGAAAATTCGTTCTATCACTTTTAGAAGGGAGACTGTTTGGAAATATTTAAAGTATAAAATACACAAAAGTCCACTGAATTATGAACAAAATTACGTCCCTGAATTTAAGAAAAGTCAAGAGGTGTCAGAAATAAAATCCTCTCTGATACGTTCAGAGAGGAAAATAAGTATGGAGAGAGGAGTAAAAATGAAAGAAGTTTTAAGGCTGGGGAAACTTCTAAAGGAGAGAGATTCCAACATATCTAATATGTACATTTAAAGCAAGTCCAAGGAACTCTCTCCGTTAATGTTTGAAAAGGTGTGTGCAGATGGAGGAGAAATGTATAAAGTACAGAGACGAGGTTGGTGGGCCCGCTCTAATGATAAAGATTATAAAATTTGGTGGCAAAATGACCAGCATGATCACTGTACGCGCTTTCTCGATTTGTATAGCATGCCACTGTCCGCGCTATCTTTTATTATATTGTCCAGCGTGTGTGGTCTACGTGCTTGCACGATGGATGCACGGCGTGAAAGTGATTTTCGTGCTTTATGAGAGGAGGAGGAGAATATTTGGCCTCTATAAGAGGTACAAAATTTATGAAATGTGTGTTACATACAAAAGAGAAATGGCTTAACGTCGATCGGTCTTACAGGGAGGGCCGACGACGAAAATTTAAATTTACAATAATAACTAAGCTCCCTGGTTGATCCTGCCAGTAGTCATATGCTTGTCTCAAAGATTAAGCCATGCATGTCTAAGTACATACCGAATTAAGGTGAAACCGCGAATGGCTCATTAAATCAGTTTTGGTTTCTTAGATCGTACAAAACATTACTTGGATAACTGTGGTAATTCTAGAGCTAATACATGCAAACCAGAATTCCACCCAGAGATGGGAGGAATGCTTTTATTAGATCAAAACCAATCGGTGGCGGACGGCTTGTCCGTTCGTCCATCGTCGGCTTTGGTGACTCTGAATAACTTTGTGCTGATCGTATGGTCATCTAGCACCGACGACGGATC
>NW_027478190.1:72500-80000 GCF_051020975.1 Osmia lignaria lignaria | reverse complement strand
CTTTGGTTGTTTCTTTGCCATCCGTGTTGCGATAAAAAGATTTCTCCATTGTCCAAAAAGGACGGATCGAGATTCCTCTTTCGAGAGGGAGAGAGAGGTACTTGCGGGTAACCTGGAATCTACGAAACACGCACCGTGGTAAGATTCGTGCGTCCGCCTGATCGATGTGTGTTGTTTACGGACCGGCTGAGAAGCGACGATAGCGAGTCTTTGAAAAACTATGTGTCCATTAGTTAGACCGATCGTCGCCGGCCGTGTGTCTGTTCGAATCTCGCAACCCACGATTCAGCGACAGGACGCGCGCTCGCATTCCTTGTGTGCGTTCGTACTTTTCAAGGTTTTTAAATGTACTTTACGCCCGACCGTCGAGAGGAGCGTGCCACTGGGCGTTTCTCCGACGGTTTCCGTCCTTGGACGCGATCGTGTCGTCAACGATCGAACAAACAAACAAATACGTTGGCGACGCCCGAATTCGCTCTCCCGCACGCGCCGGGTGGGAGAGTGATGTGGGTATCGAATGTGATGCGTGTTAATAATGAAAATAACACTCTAAAGATCTAAAGAGTTTGAAATACAAAATTTTACGATTACCCTGAACGGTGGATCACTTGGCTCGTGGGTCGATGAAGAACGCAGCTAATTGCGCGTCAACGTGTGAACTGCAGGACACATGAACATCGACATTTCGAACGCACATTGCGGTCCACGGATACAATTCCTGGACCACGCCTGGCTGAGGGTCGTTTTCTTAACAAAAGACTGCTTGCGTTTGCTTCTCGAAAAAAGAGTAATTCATTTCTTTCTAAACATCTCGCCGTCGTTCAACGAAAGTAGAACGTTTCGGAGCGGGATTATCGAACGAAATTGAAAGAATGAATGAACGATAAACAAAGAAAGAGTCGCAACGTACGAGCGATAGTTGGGCAGTTCGTCGGCGTTTGTCGTGGAAACGATGTGACGAAAATCGCAACCGATACACTAAATGCAGGCCGTTAAAGGAGAGAAACAAATTTCGAAATATCTCTTCGAACTAGCGCAAGTGCGTCACGGCGCGCGAGTCGTTCGTTAAAATTTATAAACGACCGCCCGTGAAAGCACCGAGTTCTCGGAAGATAATCTATAAAGATTCTCCATCCTGCTGGAAGTTATCGGATCGGCGCGATTGTTCACTTGTAGAAATCCACGCTCCCGACGTTGCCAGAAACGATATTTACGAAAGGTGTGTCAAAAATAAACGAAAGAAGCTCTCCTATAAATTTAGAAAAAGCAAACGAGTGAAATGTTTGAGATGATAATTTGCTGAAATGCAAGCTCGAATAGCCCCAGGGTTTCGAATGATTCCCCGCGCTTTATACATCTCTCTGTTTACAAACGGTGTATAAATGAAAGATCGCTTCAGATGGGTCGTCGCTGTTTGACGCGCGATGCTGTTCCTTTTTTTTTGTCTGTCTGTGCGTTTAGCTTCGCTAAACAAGTTAAATGGTTAAAAAGCGTCGAAAAAGCGAATACACACGCGACAAGACAAATCTAACGAGTAAAGGAACGCTCCGCTCCAAGATAAAAATGGTTGTTTACAATCAATACAGCGTTTCGGTACCCCTGATCGTAGTCTGAAACTGTGTAACAAAAGAGAGGAAAGCGAATGGTGAAGGAACTTCGAAGCCTCCGTGGCGTGGCTAGAACTTGTGATAAAAGTATGTTTGCAGCAATTATGCATGCTCCCGTTAAAACAGCATTTCAATGTCTCGCATGGCTTAAAGCTCTAGGAGGCTTCAACATTTAGAATACATACGGACTACTTCGTTTGTTAAAGATAAGCGAAGACCGCGCGACCATCGCTCGGTCGTCCAGTCCTCGAAAGTTTTGTTGCGTTCCAAAGAAGAGACAAATGGGGTTTACCCTTGCGCTAAGGGGAGAAGAAGAGAAAAGCAGTTGTTAAATCTAAGAGGTGTGTGGAGTACATCGCGTGTTGGTTAAAATTGTTAAATGAAGTATACGCGAAATGTTCTCTCGCTCTTGCTTTTCCTCTTGCTTCCGTGGCGCTCGAAAAGAAGGGATGATAAATAAAGAAACCTATTCGAAATCTCTTGTGGAACAAAAAATAATACGGACGGACGTTAAAATTGAACCGAGACGAAATGGATCGTCTTGCGAGTTGTCTTCGCTTTGAAATTGTTAAAAATTGATAAAAGCAATACGACGAAGCTGCAGTCCGCAAAATGTTTGAAGCAAAAAGGAAATAACACGAAAATTATGGGAACGTCGTGTCTCAACTTTTTTTTCCCTCTTGTGCTCGTTTCATCGAACGATAAATACAAACATTTTGAAACGAGAGAGGAGGAAAAATTGAATATGCGAAAGGTTGATTCACGCACAGTTTCTCTACGTGTTTGCTTTTTTGCTTCTTTTCGTTTATTTTTTTTTTTTTGCATCGAGCATCATTATTCACCTTTCGATGAAACCAAAGAAATTGACGACCTCAGAGTAGGCGAGATTACCCGCTGAATTTAAGCATATTATTAAGCGGAGGAAAAGAAACTAACTAGGATTTCCTTAGTAGCGGCGAGCGAACAGGAATGAGCCCAGCACTGAATCCCGCGGTACCGCCGCTGGGAAATGTAGTGTTCAGGAGGATCCGTTTATCCCGAGACATCGAATTGCGTCCAAGTCCATCTTGAATGGGGCCATTTACCCATAGAGGGTGCCAGGCCCGTAGTGACCGGTACGCGTTTCGGGAGGATCTCTCCTTAGAGTCGGGTTGCTTGAGAGTGCAGCCCTAAGTGGGTGGTAAACTCCATCTAAGGCTAAATACGACTACGAGACCGATAGCGAACAAGTACCGTGAGGGAAAGTTGAAAAGAACTTTGAAGAGAGAGTTCAAGAGTACGTGAAACCGTTCAGGGGTAAACCTGAGAAACCCAAAAGATCGAATGGGGAGATTCATCGTCAACAACGCTGGCTCCCGTTGGTGCGCGATGCCCCGGATGGACCTTCGGGTTCCATTAGCGAGGGCACACCACCTTCGGCGAATGTTCCGGCGAGGTAGTCGTGCACTTCTCCCCTAGTAGAACGTCGCGACCCGTTGCGTGTCGGTCTACGGTCCGAGGCGGAGCCTGTCCGTCACCTTAACGGTGTTCGTGACAGACCCTCGGTTGCCTGGCCGACTGCGCGACGGTACTCAGACGGTATCAGGCCGCAACCAATCCATTTTCGAATGTGTGTGCGTCAGGACCGCCGCAAGCTAGGTTCAGTTATAATTACCCGGATGTACGGACTATGCGCCGTCCCCGGGTCTGGCCAGCTGTTAGCAGGAGGAGTCCTTGGACTGGCCAAGCTTTGAATTACCGGTCGGCGACGCTATTGCTTTGGGTACTCTCAGGGCCGAAGCCTGCAGGCGAAATGCTAAATGTTAAATGCTAAAGGACAGCTAAACCTTATACCGAACTGGCACGAAAATGGACATGAGATGGCATCGAAATGGAACTGTCGCCTAGATCTCTCTCCTTCGATAAACTAAACTGAATTATGGGTAGAACATGCACAAACGAAAAAGCCTCGGACGCAGGGGTTCTCGGCCCTGGAACCCCTGTGGCGGAAATATCCGCTTTGGATAGGAGGGCCACCGATAAACAACCTGGCGATTCAAACGGTCACGAATTGGCTCAGCGAATTGACATACCCCTGTCCTCGACGACCGCTTGCTTGGCCTGCAGTCTGGCTGGTACACAGACAATATGCGCAAGTGATAAAGCCATCGCAGTACACGCGCAGAAACAACATCCAAAACTGCGTTTAGTCTGGTGCTGCGCGAAGTGTGGAAAAGAGTCCGAAAAGATACATAGTATCAAATGTCATATCCCGAAGTGCAAGGGTAAATGTGAACCTGTTGAGCAGAGTTTCAAATGCACTGGGTGTGACAAGACCTTCGCCACAAAAAGGGGACTGTCAATTCATGAAATGCACATGCACCCAGACATCAGAAACGCAGCACGAGCCAAGACTGTAGAGCCAGGTAAGGGTAAGAAAGGCAGGAAATGCTCTGTCTGGACGGAGGAAGAGACAGCTTTGCTTCGGGAGTTAAACGACCGATTCAGAGCCGAAAAACAGATAGGCGCTAAAATTAGAAATTACTTCCCCGATAAAACACTGAAACAGATCAGTGAGAAAAGGAGACAGCTAAATACGCGCCAAAGGCCGGTTGTACCGGCTGAGGCAGAGGAGGATAACTCCAGTAACATCTCCGAACCCAACAACATCCACGTCTCGCCGGTCGAAACGATAAATGAGGACGACGCGGAGGATGCATGGCAGAAACCTCTAATCGAATGTATCAGGGCTGGCCCCGTTCTAGAGGATCCGGAAATGGCTAAAATTGACAGCGAAATTGTTAAACTTGCCCAAGGTGAATGCCGGCCCGAAGGTATCAATCGCGTTGTGAATGCTCTAGTCGAAATGCTAAAAGGCGGAGAGGGGGATAAACGCCGAAAAACCCCAAAAAACTCGAAGAATTCAAAGTCCAAGCCAAACTCCAAGGCTCAAAGCAAGAGAACTAAGCTTGGCAAATTCAAATACGCTCGATACCAGGAGGTCTACAAAAAATGCCCCAAGAAATTGGTGGACATGGCAATCACGGGGGCAGAATTTGAAAGCGATAAAATCACTTTACCGAATAGCGCCGATGTAATCGGACTATACGGTGAGCTGTGGGGAACCACTGGCGAATGCGAGGGCTTGCCCTCTTTCGAAGGAAATCAAAGACAGCCGCACATACCAACGCGGGAATTCTGCACGCCAATTACGGCGGAGGAAATCATCGTCAGAATGCGAAAGGTAAAAACCGACTCAGCAGCAGGCGTCGACGGTGTGCGCAAAGTACACTTGAGAAAGAAGGGAGTGGTTCAGATACTAGCTAAATTGTATAACCTATTAATGTTATCTGACCACTACCCGGAACAATGGAGGATAAATCGAACAGCCCTAATACCCAAGCAAGGAAAAGACACCGCGGACGTCAAAAATTGGCGTCCGATCACCATCGGGTCAATGCTGGGTAGGATGTACTCCGCCATGATCGACGCTAGACTGAGAAGGCACGTACAGCAATCCATCCGTCAAAAAGGTTTCACCAAGGAGGACGGATGCAAACATAACATCGCATTGCTGTCGCATGCCCTGGCGGTGATGAAAAAACGCAATGGTGGTGTGGTAACAATTGTCGATATCGCAAAAGCGTTCGACACGGTACCACACGCGGCTATTAAGGAATGCCTTACTCGAAAAGGAGTCTCCTCAAAGGTTGCTCAACTAATAAGGCAAATGTACGACAGATGTCGTACAAAAGTTAAAACGAACAACGGGGAAGTGAGCGTCACGCTAAATCGAGGTGTTAAACAAGGTGACCCGCTATCCCCGCTAATCTTCAATCTAATAATAGACCCCGTTATCGAATATTTGAATAACAACACAACGGGAGTCTCGGTTGAAGATGAAAACCTGTCGATTCTCGCCTTCGCCGATGATATGGTGTTACTGGCTAAGGACGAAAAAGAAGCGAGAAAACAAATTCGAATATTGCACCAGTTCCTCCAGGATCTCGACATGAACGTTGCGGCCTCGAAATGCTCGGCCTTCGAGATCATCACCAAGAATAAGACCTGGCATCAAAAGGACCCGGAGCTAA
Organism: Osmia lignaria lignaria; assembly: GCF_051020975.1. NCBI lineage: Eukaryota > Metazoa > Arthropoda > Insecta > Hymenoptera > Megachilidae > Osmia > Osmia lignaria. The sequence goes on along the minus strand of NW_027478190.1, from coordinate 74,320 downwards.
AAATCGGCGATGATAAAATACCGGGAGCCAAGCCTGATGAAGTGATGAGATATCTCGGAGCCGACTTCAATTGCTGGAATGGCCTACTTCGCGGAAAACATCTCCAGGTTATAGTTGGTGCGGCAAACAACATCTGCCGAATGGCACTGAAGCCGCATCAAAAAATCGAACTGATAAAAACATACCTACTCCCCAGGTATATCCACAGCATGGTGGCCAGCCCACCGCCTCTGAAGACCCTGCAAGAGATAGATAGCGAAGTCCGGCAGATAGTTAAAAAGATCCTACATCTGCATCATTCAACAACTGACGGACTCATCTACTCTGGTAAAAACTATGGAGGTCTTGGCTTTCCTCGAATCGAAAACATCGTCAAATTGGCGGTTCTTCGAAGGGCAGCTAAGATGCAGGAGTCTAACGACGCAGCTGTTAGGGGAGTGGTAACTGACCTGGATGATGTTGTTAAAAAGTACGCGCAATCAGTAGAGCTAGAATGGCCAACAACGTTCGATCGAATCGAAGAAACACGTCGAGATCGGAAGAGGAAGGAGACTCAGAGATGGAAAGATCTCAACTCCCAGGGCCAAGGAGTGGCAGACTTCGCAAACGATAAGATTGGCAATGCTTGGCTCAGGAACCCAACTCTCCTCAAACCGTCGCGTTATCTTGACGCACTCCGGTTGAGGACCAACACCTTTGGAACGCGGGTAGCCTTGAAGCGGGCCAACAAAGACCAAGATATCGTTTGTCGAAAATGCAGGGTCGAAATCGAAACGTTGGGACATGTCATAGGCATGTGCCCCCATACGAAACCAGCTCGAATAAGAAGGCACGACGAGATTAAGGACTTGATCAGCGAGAAAGTGTCACGGCGATGTTCCGTATTTGTCGAACCTACAGTGAACGTGTTCGGAGAACTCAAAAGGCCTGATTTGGTGATTAAAGACCAAGAAAGGCTGATCGTGGCCGACGTGACGGTCCGATATGAGGCTAAAAGCAATCTCCGCAACGCGTTCAGAGATAAAACGAGGAAATACAAGGAAACGGCGGAGTATATACGGGTAAGAACCGGATGTGCAAAAGCCGAGGTACTGCCGATAGTTGTAGGCTGCCGGGGTGCCATGCCGAAAAAGACACAGGACAACCTGAAAAAGTTGGGGCTGAGGAAAGACGAGATAATGACTATCTCACTAATAGCCCTAAGATCGTCGATTGAAATGGCCAACGCCTTCATTGATTGAGAACTGGTTCAAACTCGAAAAACTTGTTAAATATTATAAATTGGTAAATTGCTAAATTGATAAACTTGTTAAAATGGCTAAAATTGTTAAAATGGTTAAATTGTTAAAATGGTTAAATTGTTAAAAGGGTTAAATTGTTAAAATGGTTAAATTGTTAAAATCGCTAAAATGGTTAAATTGTTAAAATGGTTAAATTATTAAAATGGTTAAATTGGTTAAATCTGTTAAATTGGTCTTGTTAATTCACTCTGGCAAATGTTAAATCCTAACGAGGGGGATAAACCTCGGAAGTATACCCCCGCGCTCCGCGCGGAGGTACAGGGCATAGCCAAATGCCTCGTCATCTAATTAGTGACGCGCATGAATGGATTAACGAGATTCCCTTCTGTCCCTATCTACTCACCCCACCCTTCTCGGAGGAAGAGGTTGTAGCAGCCGCAAGGACGTTCAAGAACAACAAGGCACCAGGGCCGGACCTCATCGAGGTCCGTGCACTCAAGGTTGCGGTAAATACCATCCCCGAACAAATAGTGCGACTCTACAACGGATGTCTTCGATGGGGTGTTTTTCCGCTAGCAT
>NW_027478190.1:60000-67500 GCF_051020975.1 Osmia lignaria lignaria | reverse complement strand
TCGCCGACCTAGCGGCCTGCCGATCGGTATTTAGAGGGAGGCACTTTGAAAGCAACACGCCGTTGGAACTTTGAAAAATTTCGATGCGTCGCCAAAGTTCGTACTTTTCGATAAAATCTTCGTCCTATGATACATTTCGATCAAGAACTACATTGATCGTCATGAAACTGTTTTTTTTTTTGGGAGACGTGTACGCTCCTTTTCATAAAGGAGACTATCTTATTGCGAAAGTCAAAATCGCACGCTCTCACGGCGATTTGCCCCCGTATACGCCTGGGCGTAAGCCCGTGCGTCGCCGACCTAGCGGCCTGCCGATCGGTATTTAGAGGGAGGCACTTTGAAAGCAACACGCCGTTGGAACTTTGAAAAATTTCGATGCGTCGCCAAAGTTCGTACTTTTCGATAAAATCTTCGTCCTATGATACATTTCGATCAAGAACTACATTGATCGTCATGAAACTGTTTTTTTTTTTGGGAGACGTGTACGCTCCTTTTCATAAAGGAGACTATCTTATTGCGAAAGTCAAAATCGCACGCTCTCACGGCGATTTGCCCCCGTATACGCCTGGGCGTAAGCCCGTGCGTCGCCGACCTAGCGGCCTGCCGATCGGTATTTAGAGGGAGGCACTTTGAAAGCAACACGCCGTTGGAACTTTGAAAAATTTCGATGCGTCGCCAAAGTTCGTACTTTTCGATAAAATCTTCGTCCTATGATACATTTCGATCAAGAACTACATTGATCGTCATGAAACTGTTTTTTTTTTTGGGAGACGTGTACGCTCCTTTTCATAAAGGAGACTATCTTATTGCGAAAGTCAAAATCGCACGCTCTCACGGCGATTTGCCCCCGTATACGCCTGGGCGTAAGCCCGTGCGTCGCCGACCTAGCGGCCTGCCGATCGGTATTTAGAGGGAGGCACTTTGAAAGCAACACGCCGTTGGAACTTTGAAAAATTTCGATGCGTCGCCAAAGTTCGTACTTTTCGATAAAATCTTCGTCCTATGATACATTTCGATCAAGAACTACATTGATCGTCATGAAACTGTTTTTTTTTTTGGGAGACGTGTACGCTCCTTTTCATAAAGGAGACTATCTTATTGCGAAAGTCAAAATCGCACGCTCTCACGGCGATTTGCCCCCGTATACGCCTGGGCGTAAGCCCGTGCGTCGCCGACCTAGCGGCCTGCCGATCGGTATTTAGAGGGAGGCACTTTGAAAGCAACACGCCGTTGGAACTTTGAAAAATTTCGATGCGTCGCCAAAGTTCGTACTTTTCGATAAAATCTTCGTCCTATGATACATTTCGATCAAGAACTACATTGATCGTCATGAAACTGTTTTTTTTTTTGGGAGACGTGTACGCTCCTTTTCATAAAGGAGACTATCTTATTGCGAAAGTCAAAATCGCACGCTCTCACGGCGATTTGCCCCCGTATACGCCTGGGCGTAAGCCCGTGCGTCGCCGACCTAGCGGCCTGCCGATCGGTATTTAGAGGGAGGCACTTTGAAAGCAACACGCCGTTGGAACTTTGAAAAATTTCGATGCGTCGCCAAAGTTCGTACTTTTCGATAAAATCTTCGTCCTATGATACATTTCGATCAAGAACTACATTGATCGTCATGAAACTGTTTTTTTTTTTGGGAGACGTGTACGCTCCTTTTCATAAAGGAGACTATCTTATTGCGAAAGTCAAAATCGCACGCTCTCACGGCGATTTGCCCCCGTATACGCCTGGGCGTAAGCCCGTGCGTCGCCGACCTAGCGGCCTGCCGATCGGTATTTAGAGGGAGGCACTTTGAAAGCAACACGCCGTTGGAACTTTGAAAAATTTCGATGCGTCGCCAAAGTTCGTACTTTTCGATAAAATCTTCGTCCTATGATACATTTCGATCAAGAACTACATTGATCGTCATGAAACTGTTTTTTTTTTTGGGAGACGTGTACGCTCCTTTTCATAAAGGAGACTATCTTATTGCGAAAGTCAAAATCGCACGCTCTCACGGCGATTTGCCCCCGTATACGCCTGGGCGTAAGCCCGTGCGTCGCCGACCTAGCGGCCTGCCGATCGGTATTTAGAGGGAGGCACTTTGAAAGCAACACGCCGTTGGAACTTTGAAAAATTTCGATGCGTCGCCAAAGTTCGTACTTTTCGATAAAATCTTCGTCCTATGATACATTTCGATCAAGAACTACATTGATCGTCATGAAACTGTTTTTTTTTTTGGGAGACGTGTACGCTCCTTTTCATAAAGGAGACTATCTTATTGCGAAAGTCAAAATCGCACGCTCTCACGGCGATTTGCCCCCGTATACGCCTGGGCGTAAGCCCGTGCGTCGCCGACCTAGCGGCCTGCCGATCGGTATTTAGAGGGAGGCACTTTGAAAGCAACACGCCGCTGGAACTTTGAAAAATTTCGGGGCAAAGCAATACGCGGCTGGGACTTTGAAATATTTCGGAGCGCACCTAAAGTTCGTTATTTTGGCTAAACGGAGCGAAAATCTGCATTTATACCATCACGGACGTTAGTTCAATAGCGTTTAACGATGGATCCACGGTACAGAATGCAAAAATATGATTGTTAAAATTTTCGACTAATCGGTTCTAAGAGGCGAAGCAATACGCCGCTGGGACTTTGAAATATTTCGGAGCGCACCTAAAGTTCGTTATTTTGGCTAAACGGAGCGAAAATCTGCATTTATACCATCACGGACGTTAGTTTAATAGCGTTTAACGATGGATCCACGGTACAGAATGCAAAAATATGATTGTTAAAATTTTCGACTAATCGGTTCTAAGAGGCGAAGCAATACGCCGCTGGGACTTTGAAATATTTCGGAGCGCACCTAAAGTTCGTTATTTTGGCTAAACGGAGCGAAAATCTGCATTTATACCATCACGGACGTTAGTTTAATAGCGTTTAACGATGGATCCACGGTACAGAATGCAAAAATATGATTGTTAAAATTTTCGACTAATCGGTTCTAAGAGGCGAAGCAATACGCCGCTGGGACTTTGAAATATTTCGGAGCGCACCTAAAGTTCGTTATTTTGGCTAAACGGAGCGAAAATCTGCATTTATACCATCACGGACGTTAGTTCAATAGCGTTTAACGATCGATCCACGGTACAGAATGCAAAAATATGATTGTTAAAATTTTCGACTAATCGGTTCTAAGAGGCGAAGCAATACGCCGCTGGGACTTTGAAATATTTCGGAGCGCACCTAAAGTTCGTTATTTTGGCTAAACGGAGCGAAAATCTGCATTTATACCATCACGGACGTTAGTTCAATAGCGTTTAACGATCGATCCACGGTACAGAATGCAAAAATATGATTGTTAAAATTTTCGACTAATCGGTTCTAAGAGGCGAAGCAATACGCCGCTGGGACTTTGAAATATTTCGGAGCGCACCTAAAGTTCGTTATTTTGGCTAAACGGAGCGAAAATCTGCATTTATACCATCACGGACGTTAGTTCAATAGCGTTTAACGATCGATCCACGGTACAGAATGCAAAAATATGATTGTTAAAATTTTCGACTAATCGGTTCTAAGAGGCGAAGCAATACGCCGCTGGGACTTTGAAATATTTCGGAGCGCACCTAAAGTTCGTTATTTTGGCTAAACGGAGCGAAAATCTGCATTTATACCTTCACGGACGTTAGTTTAATAGCGTTTAACGATGGATCCACGGTACAGAATGCAAAAATATGATTGTTAAAATTTTCGACTAATCGGTTCTAAGAGGCGAAGCAATACGCCGCTGGGACTTTGAAATATTTCGGAGCGCACCTAAAGTTCGTTATTTTGGCTAAACGGAGCGAAAATCTGCATTTATACCATCACGGACGTTAGTTTAATAGCGTTTAACGATCGATCCACGGTACAGAATGCAAAAATATGATTGTTAAAATTTTCGACTAATCGGTTCTAAGAGGCGAAGCAATACGCCGCTGGGACTTTGAAATATTTCGGAGCGCACCTAAAGTTCGTTATTTTGGCTAAACGGAGCGAAAATCTGCATTTATACCATCACGGACGTTAGTTCAATAGCGTTTAACGATCGATCCACGGTACAGAATGCAAAAATATGATTGTTAAAATTTTCGACTAATCGGTTCTAAGAGGCGAAGCAATACGCCGCTGGGACTTTGAAATATTTCGGAGCGCACCTAAAGTTCGTTATTTTGGCTAAACGGAGCGAAAATCTGCATTTATACCATCACGGACGTTAGTTTAATAGCGTTTAACGATGGATCCACGGTACAGAATGCAAAAATATGATTGTTAAAATTTTCGACTAATCGGTTCTAAGAGGCGAAGCAATACGCCGCTGGGACTTTGAAATATTTCGGAGCGCACCTAAAGTTCGTTATTTTGGCTAAACGGAGCGAAAATCTGCATTTATACCATCACGGACGTTAGTTCAATAGCGTTTAACGATCGATCCACGGTACAGAATGCAAAAATATGATTGTTAAAATTTTCGACTAATCGGTTCTAAGAGGCGAAGCAATACGCCGCTGGGACTTTGAAATATTTCGGAGCGCACCTAAAGTTCGTTATTTTGGCTAAACGGAGCGAAAATCTGCATTTATACCATCACGGACGTTAGTTCAATAGCGTTTAACGATCGATCCACGGTACAGAATGCAAAAATATGATTGTTAAAATTTTCGACTAATCGGTTCTAAGAGGCGAAGCAATACGCCGCTGGGACTTTGAAATATTTCGGAGCGCACCTAAAGTTCGTTATTTTGGCTAAACGGAGCGAAAATCTGCATTTATACCATCACGGACGTTAGTTCAATAGCGTTTAACGATCGATCCACGGTACAGAATGCAAAAATATGATTGTTAAAATTTTCGACTAATCGGTTCTAAGAGGCGAAGCAATACGCCGCTGGGACTTTGAAATATTTCGGAGCGCACCTAAAGTTCGTTATTTTGGCTAAACGGAGCGAAAATCTGCATTTATACCATCACGGACGTTAGTTTAATAGCGTTTAACGATGGATCCACGGTACAGAATGCAAAAATATGATTGTTAAAATTTTCGACTAATCGGTTCTAAGAGGCGAAGCAATACGCCGCTGGGACTTTGAAATATTTCGGAGCGCACCTAAAGTTCGTTATTTTGGCTAAACGGAGCGAAAATCTGCATTTATACCATCACGGACGTTAGTTCAATAGCGTTTAACGATCGATCCACGGTACAGAATGCAAAAATATGATTGTTAAAATTTTCGACTAATCGGTTCTAAGAGGCGAAGCAATACGCCGCTGGGACTTTGAAATATTTCGGAGCGCACCTAAAGTTCGTTATTTTGGCTAAACGGAGCGAAAATCTGCATTTATACCATCACGGACGTTAGTTCAATAGCGTTTAACGATCGATCCACGGTACAGAATGCAAAAATATGATTGTTAAAATTTTCGACTAATCGGTTCTAAGAGGCGAAGCAATACGCCGCTGGGACTTTGAAATATTTCGGAGCGCACCTAAAGTTCGTTATTTTGGCTAAACGGAGCGAAAATCTGCATTTATACCATCACGGACGTTAGTTCAATAGCGTTTAACGATCGATCCACGGTACAGAATGCAAAAATATGATTGTTAAAATTTTCGACTAATCGGTTCTAAGAGGCGAAGCAATACGCCGCTGGGACTTTGAAATATTTCGGAGCGCACCTAAAGTTCGTTATTTTGGCTAAACGGAGCGAAAATCTGCATTTATACCATCACGGACGTTAGTTTAATAGCGTTTAACGATGGATCCACGGTACAGAATGCAAAAATATGATTGTTAAAATTTTCGACTAATCGGTTCTAAGAGGCGAAGCAATACGCCGCTGGGACTTTGAAATATTTCGGAGCGCACCTAAAGTTCGTTATTTTGGCTAAACGGAGCGAAAATCTGCATTTATACCATCACGGACGTTAGTTCAATAGCGTTTAACGATCGATCCACGGTACAGAATGCAAAAATATGATTGTTAAAATTTTCGACTAATCGGTTCTAAGAGGCGAAGCAATACGCCGCTGGGACTTTGAAATATTTCGGAGCGCACCTAAAGTTCGTTATTTTGGCTAAACGGAGCGAAAATCTGCATTTATACCATCACGGACGTTAGTTCAATAGCGTTTAACGATCGATCCACGGTACAGAATGCAAAAATATGATTGTTAAAATTTTCGACTAATCGGTTCTAAGAGGCGAAGCAATACGCCGCTGGGACTTTGAAATATTTCGGAGCGCACCTAAAGTTCGTTATTTTGGCTAAACGGAGCGAAAATCTGCATTTATACCATCACGGACGTTAGTTTAATAGCGTTTAACGATGGATCCACGGTACAGAATGCAAAAATATGATTGTTAAAATTTTCGACTAATCGGTTCTAAGAGGCGAAGCAATACGCCGCTGGGACTTTGAAATATTTCGGAGCGCACCTAAAGTTCGTTATTTTGGCTAAACGGAGCGAAAATCTGCATTTATACCATCACGGACGTTAGTTTAATAGCGTTTAACGATGGATCCACGGTACAGAATGCAAAAATATGATTGTTAAAATTTTCGACTAATCGGTTCTAAGAGGCGAAGCAATACGCCGCTGGGACTTTGAAATATTTCGGAGCGCACCTAAAGTTCGTTATTTTGGCTAAACGGAGCGAAAATCTGCATTTATACCATCACGGACGTTAGTTCAATAGCGTTTAACGATCGATCCACGGTACAGAATGCAAAAATATGATTGTTAAAATTTTCGACTAATCGGTTCTAAGAGGCGAAGCAACACGCCGCTGGGACTTTGAAATATTTCGGAGCGCACCTAAAGTTCGTTATTTTGGCTAAACGGAGCGAAAATCTGCATTTATACCATCACGGACGTTAGTTCAATAGCGTTTAACGATCGATCCACGGTACAGAATGCAAAAATATGATTGTTAAAATTTTCGACTAATCGGTTCTAAGAGGCGAAGCAATACGCCGCTGGGACTTTGAAATATTTCGGAGCGCACCTAAAGTTCGTTATTTTGGCTAAACGGAGCGAAAATCTGCATTTATACCATCACGGACGTTAGTTCAATAGCGTTTAACGATCGATCCACGGTACAGAATGCAAAAATATGATTGTTAAAATTTTCGACTAATCGGTTCTAAGAGGCGAAGCAATACGCCGCTGGGACTTTGAAATATTTCGGAGCGCACCTAAAGTTCGTTATTTTGGCTAAACGGAGCGAAAATCTGCATTTATACCATCACGGACGTTAGTTTAATAGCGTTTAACGATGGATCCACGGTACAGAATGCAAAAATATGATTGTTAAAATTTTCGACTAATCGGTTCTAAGAGGCGAAGCAATACGCCGCTGGGACTTTGAAATATTTCGGAGCGCACCTAAAGTTCGTTATTTTGGCTAAACGGAGCGAAAATCTGCATTTATACCATCACGGACGTTAGTTCAATAGCGTTTAACGATCGATCCACGGTA
>NW_027478190.1:47500-50000 GCF_051020975.1 Osmia lignaria lignaria | reverse complement strand
GGGTGCTGGGGTCAGGGAGTAGATCGAACGAACACCTTACTCTACTCCGTCTGGAAACCCGCCCCAAGACCGATCTCCACGTTCAGCCCTTAGGCAAGGCCACGTGGCGCCGGAGAAAGGACGATAAAGCATGCCTGTCCCAGCCAACGGAGACGGTCGAAACTGGCTAACGCCAAATGGATCTGCCGGGTTTGCAGCCCGCCAGATTCATGCCTTCGGGCAACGCTAAATTGCACCAAATAATGATAAAAGAAGCCTCGGAAGCTGCCGGTCCCGAACAGTGGCGGCAGCACTGGTAAATGACACTTCCCGGAGAGAAATTTCCTCTCCGGGTGATAAAGACGACAACGCTATGTTAAAGGTAAACGAGCCGATAAATGATAAATTATGCCCCTCGTGCAAGATTGACCTGAGTGCAAAGTCATCCGCTAGTGCAGCGCAACATTTACGTCGCTGCAACGCACCACCTGCGCAGGCGGATGGCTTCAAGTGCGAAGTCTGCCTCAAGGCGTACAAGACCTACGCCGGTATGCGGCTTCACCAGCGCAAGGCTCACACGGAGCACTATAACAGGACGGATCTCGAATTGCGTGATAAAAGGATGGCAACGTCTAAAGCTAGGTACACAGATGCCGAGATAAAAGAACTGGCGTACACCGAGGCCAGAATCCCTGACAGATCAAAGCTCAAGGTTGTAGAAATAGCTAAAATACTTGCTAAAACCTCCGGTCGAACACCTGACGGAATAAAGAAGCTGCGATCTAGGGATTGTTACAAGGCATATCTGTCGACAGAGCTTGAAATCGTTGCCAATGAGGACAGCCGGAAGGAGTGCCCGCTAAAACCTAAAGCACAACCGACCGAGCCTGTGAGTGAACCGACGCATCGGAACACGGAGAGAGAGCCGGATCAGGGGAGTCAAAACGTTGACGCCGATCCTGTCTGGCATGCCATAGCGTCCGTTGAGACGCGAGATCTCCTCCGTGCCGTGCAGAAGGACACCACGAGCAAAATGTCCAACGTAATCGAGGCCGTGCTTAAAGATGCTCCCGAGTCGGATATCCTGGCACTGCTGGACGAATACATAACGACAATACCGGAGCGGAACACCAGCTCTGGTAAGGGTAGAAACAGTAAGAACAAGGCTAAACGCTCCAATGACAAACATGTCAAAAAAGGTGGCTGTGATAAACGCAGAAAAGCCACTGGGCAATATACAACACCGAACGTTCACGGAAATGCTAACCGCGGCCAAAGAAAGTCGAACCAATATGCTCGGATTCAAAAGCTGTACAAGCACAATCCGACCCAGGTAGCGGAGCATATCCTCACAGGAAACCCGTTGAACGCTACGGAAATGCCAACAATGGAGCAGTTTACCAAGTTCTACGAGAAACTGTTTGCTAAAAAGGATCTGAGCTGGAGGCCTGCTAAATGTAAAGCCACCAGCAAAATCGATCTATCCTACCCCGTGTCCTATGTAGAAGTCCATGAGCAGCTGGCCAAGTTAAAGGAATCCGCGCCTGGTGTTGACGGCATCGATAGGCTGATGCTCAGACAAATGCCACGTCACGATCTGCATGCCTTGCTAAACATCATATGGGGCATGCGGATCATACCCCCTGTTCTAAGGTTGAATAGGACGACACTGCTACCCAAGAACGGGGACCTTACGGACCCCAAGCAGTGGAGGCCCATTACGATCTCGAGTAGGATACTACGCCTGTTAAATAAGATTATAACGACACGCCTGGAAAGCGAAATTCGCTTATCCCACGTTCAGAGAGGGTTCTCGAAGACAGACGGTATAATGGCGAACAGCACAATCCTGCAATCCCTCATCAAGAGCTGTAGAGGGAGAGGTAGAGCCTTTACAATTCTTTCCATAGATCTCGCGAAAGCGTTTGACTCTGTCAATATAACATCTATTGTCGACGCTTTAGTTAAAAGAGGAATAGACGCGCAGACCTTGGAATATGTAAAGTGCACCTACAAGGATGTGACCACTGTTCTCGAATGCCATGGACACCGATCTGAACCGCTAAAGATCTGCAGAGGCGTAAAGCAAGGCGATCCTATGTCGGGATTTCTATTCAACCTGGTCCTCGACGACCTGCTAAAAGAACTCTGCGAACAGGAAGGTATCGACATCAATGGAGTCCAAGTGACTACACTGGCATTTGCTGACGACATCGTAATTGTTGCACCAAATATATCTGCAATGCGAAACCAAATTAGAATTGTGGAGTCTTTCTTCAAGAAGCACGGCTTTGAAGTTAACGTGACGAAATGCGCAGCGTTCCAAAACCTGAACGTTCCTGGAACTAAGAGGCTAGTAGTTGATACGCGTCAATACCTGCGTATCAATGGCACTCCCGTACCAACGTTGGGAGTGGCATCACAGTTAAAATACCTAGGTCATAACTATACCTATTGTGGTGCACTAGCCCCGTCCCCATCGAAGTTGGAAGGCATGCTCGATAAATTGAAAAAGAGCGCA
>NW_027478190.1:35000-42500 GCF_051020975.1 Osmia lignaria lignaria | reverse complement strand
TCTCACGGCGATTTGCCCCCGTATACGCCTGGGCGTAAGCCCGTGCGTCGCCGACCTAGCGGCCTGCCGATCGGTATTTAGAGGGAGGCACTTTGAAAGCAACACGCCGTTGGAACTTTGAAAAATTTCGATGCGTCGCCAAAGTTCGTACTTTTCGATAAAATCTTCGTCCTATGATACATTTCGATCAAGAACTACATTGATCGTCATGAAACTGTTTTTTTTTTTGGGAGACGTGTACGCTCCTTTTCATAAAGGAGACTATCTTATTGCGAAAGTCAAAATCGCACGCTCTCACGGCGATTTGCCCCCGTATACGCCTGGGCGTAAGCCCGTGCGTCGCCGACCTAGCGGCCTGCCGATCGGTATTTAGAGGGAGGCACTTTGAAAGCAACACGCCGTTGGAACTTTGAAAAATTTCGATGCGTCGCCAAAGTTCGTACTTTTCGATAAAATCTTCGTCCTATGATACATTTCGATCAAGAACTACATTGATCGTCATGAAACTGTTTTTTTTTTTGGGAGACGTGTACGCTCCTTTTCATAAAGGAGACTATCTTATTGCGAAAGTCAAAATCGCACGCTCTCACGGCGATTTGCCCCCGTATACGCCTGGGCGTAAGCCCGTGCGTCGCCGACCTAGCGGCCTGCCGATCGGTATTTAGAGGGAGGCACTTTGAAAGCAACACGCCGTTGGAACTTTGAAAAATTTCGATGCGTCGCCAAAGTTCGTACTTTTCGATAAAATCTTCGTCCTATGATACATTTCGATCAAGAACTACATTGATCGTCATGAAACTGTTTTTTTTTTTGGGAGACGTGTACGCTCCTTTTCATAAAGGAGACTATCTTATTGCGAAAGTCAAAATCGCACGCTCTCACGGCGATTTGCCCCCGTATACGCCTGGGCGTAAGCCCGTGCGTCGCCGACCTAGCGGCCTGCCGATCGGTATTTAGAGGGAGGCACTTTGAAAGCAACACGCCGTTGGAACTTTGAAAAATTTCGATGCGTCGCCAAAGTTCGTACTTTTCGATAAAATCTTCGTCCTATGATACATTTCGATCAAGAACTACATTGATCGTCATGAAACTGTTTTTTTTTTTGGGAGACGTGTACGCTCCTTTTCATAAAGGAGACTATCTTATTGCGAAAGTCAAAATCGCACGCTCTCACGGCGATTTGCCCCCGTATACGCCTGGGCGTAAGCCCGTGCGTCGCCGACCTAGCGGCCTGCCGATCGGTATTTAGAGGGAGGCACTTTGAAAGCAACACGCCGTTGGAACTTTGAAAAATTTCGATGCGTCGCCAAAGTTCGTACTTTTCGATAAAATCTTCGTCCTATGATACATTTCGATCAAGAACTACATTGATCGTCATGAAACTGTTTTTTTTTTTGGGAGACGTGTACGCTCCTTTTCATAAAGGAGACTATCTTATTGCGAAAGTCAAAATCGCACGCTCTCACGGCGATTTGCCCCCGTATACGCCTGGGCGTAAGCCCGTGCGTCGCCGACCTAGCGGCCTGCCGATCGGTATTTAGAGGGAGGCACTTTGAAAGCAACACGCCGTTGGAACTTTGAAAAATTTCGATGCGTCGCCAAAGTTCGTACTTTTCGATAAAATCTTCGTCCTATGATACATTTCGATCAAGAACTACATTGATCGTCATGAAACTGTTTTTTTTTTTGGGAGACGTGTACGCTCCTTTTCATAAAGGAGACTATCTTATTGCGAAAGTCAAAATCGCACGCTCTCACGGCGATTTGCCCCCGTATACGCCTGGGCGTAAGCCCGTGCGTCGCCGACCTAGCGGCCTGCCGATCGGTATTTAGAGGGAGGCACTTTGAAAGCAACACGCCGCTGGAACTTTGAAAAATTTCGGGGCAAAGCAATACGCGGCTGGGACTTTGAAATATTTCGGAGCGCACCTAAAGTTCGTTATTTTGGCTAAACGGAGCGAAAATCTGCATTTATACCATCACGGACGTTAGTTCAATAGCGTTTAACGATGGATCCACGGTACAGAATGCAAAAATATGATTGTTAAAATTTTCGACTAATCGGTTCTAAGAGGCGAAGCAATACGCCGCTGGGACTTTGAAATATTTCGGAGCGCACCTAAAGTTCGTTATTTTGGCTAAACGGAGCGAAAATCTGCATTTATACCATCACGGACGTTAGTTTAATAGCGTTTAACGATGGATCCACGGTACAGAATGCAAAAATATGATTGTTAAAATTTTCGACTAATCGGTTCTAAGAGGCGAAGCAATACGCCGCTGGGACTTTGAAATATTTCGGAGCGCACCTAAAGTTCGTTATTTTGGCTAAACGGAGCGAAAATCTGCATTTATACCATCACGGACGTTAGTTCAATAGCGTTTAACGATCGATCCACGGTACAGAATGCAAAAATATGATTGTTAAAATTTTCGACTAATCGGTTCTAAGAGGCGAAGCAATACGCCGCTGGGACTTTGAAATATTTCGGAGCGCACCTAAAGTTCGTTATTTTGGCTAAACGGAGCGAAAATCTGCATTTATACCATCACGGACGTTAGTTTAATAGCGTTTAACGATGGATCCACGGTACAGAATGCAAAAATATGATTGTTAAAATTTTCGACTAATTGGTTCTAAGAGGCGAAGCAATACGCCGCTGGGACTTTGAAATATTTCGGAGCGCACCTAAAGTTCGTTATTTTGGCTAAACGGAGCGAAAATCTGCATTTATACCATCACGGACGTTAGTTTAATAGCGTTTAACGATGGATCCACGGTACAGAATGCAAAAATATGATTGTTAAAATTTTCGACTAATCGGTTCTAAGAGGCGAAGCAATACGCCGCTGGGACTTTGAAATATTTCGGAGCGCACCTAAAGTTCGTTATTTTGGCTAAACGGAGCGAAAATCTGCATTTATACCATCACGGACGTTAGTTCAATAGCGTTTAACGATCGATCCACGGTACAGAATGCAAAAATATGATTGTTAAAATTTTCGACTAATCGGTTCTAAGAGGCGAAGCAATACGCCGCTGGGACTTTGAAATATTTCGGAGCGCACCTAAAGTTCGTTATTTTGGCTAAACGGAGCGAAAATCTGCATTTATACCATCACGGACGTTAGTTCAATAGCGTTTAACGATCGATCCACGGTACAGAATGCAAAAATATGATTGTTAAAATTTTCGACTAATCGGTTCTAAGAGGCGAAGCAATACGCCGCTGGGACTTTGAAATATTTCGGAGCGCACCTAAAGTTCGTTATTTTGGCTAAACGGAGCGAAAATCTGCATTTATACCATCACGGACGTTAGTTCAATAGCGTTTAACGATCGATCCACGGTACAGAATGCAAAAATATGATTGTTAAAATTTTCGACTAATCGGTTCTAAGAGGCGAAGCAATACGCCGCTGGGACTTTGAAATATTTCGGAGCGCACCTAAAGTTCGTTATTTTGGCTAAACGGAGCGAAAATCTGCATTTATACCATCACGGACGTTAGTTTAATAGCGTTTAACGATGGATCCACGGTACAGAATGCAAAAATATGATTGTTAAAATTTTCGACTAATCGGTTCTAAGAGGCGAAGCAATACGCCGCTGGGACTTTGAAATATTTCGGAGCGCACCTAAAGTTCGTTATTTTGGCTAAACGGAGCGAAAATCTGCATTTATACCATCACGGACGTTAGTTTAATAGCGTTTAACGATCGATCCACGGTACAGAATGCAAAAATATGATTGTTAAAATTTTCGACTAATCGGTTCTAAGAGGCGAAGCAATACGCCGCTGGGACTTTGAAATATTTCGGAGCGCACCTAAAGTTCGTTATTTTGGCTAAACGGAGCGAAAATCTGCATTTATACCATCACGGACGTTAGTTCAATAGCGTTTAACGATCGATCCACGGTACAGAATGCAAAAATATGATTGTTAAAATTTTCGACTAATCGGTTCTAAGAGGCGAAGCAATACGCCGCTGGGACTTTGAAATATTTCGGAGCGCACCTAAAGTTCGTTATTTTGGCTAAACGGAGCGAAAATCTGCATTTATACCATCACGGACGTTAGTTTAATAGCGTTTAACGATGGATCCACGGTACAGAATGCAAAAATATGATTGTTAAAATTTTCGACTAATCGGTTCTAAGAGGCGAAGCAATACGCCGCTGGGACTTTGAAATATTTCGGAGCGCACCTAAAGTTCGTTATTTTGGCTAAACGGAGCGAAAATCTGCATTTATACCATCACGGACGTTAGTTCAATAGCGTTTAACGATCGATCCACGGTACAGAATGCAAAAATATGATTGTTAAAATTTTCGACTAATCGGTTCTAAGAGGCGAAGCAATACGCCGCTGGGACTTTGAAATATTTCGGAGCGCACCTAAAGTTCGTTATTTTGGCTAAACGGAGCGAAAATCTGCATTTATACCATCACGGACGTTAGTTCAATAGCGTTTAACGATCGATCCACGGTACAGAATGCAAAAATATGATTGTTAAAATTTTCGACTAATCGGTTCTAAGAGGCGAAGCAATACGCCGCTGGGACTTTGAAATATTTCGGAGCGCACCTAAAGTTCGTTATTTTGGCTAAACGGAGCGAAAATCTGCATTTATACCATCACGGACGTTAGTTCAATAGCGTTTAACGATCGATCCACGGTACAGAATGCAAAAATATGATTGTTAAAATTTTCGACTAATCGGTTCTAAGAGGCGAAGCAATACGCCGCTGGGACTTTGAAATATTTCGGAGCGCACCTAAAGTTCGTTATTTTGGCTAAACGGAGCGAAAATCTGCATTTATACCATCACGGACGTTAGTTTAATAGCGTTTAACGATGGATCCACGGTACAGAATGCAAAAATATGATTGTTAAAATTTTCGACTAATCGGTTCTAAGAGGCGAAGCAATACGCCGCTGGGACTTTGAAATATTTCGGAGCGCACCTAAAGTTCGTTATTTTGGCTAAACGGAGCGAAAATCTGCATTTATACCATCACGGACGTTAGTTCAATAGCGTTTAACGATCGATCCACGGTACAGAATGCAAAAATATGATTGTTAAAATTTTCGACTAATCGGTTCTAAGAGGCGAAGCAATACGCCGCTGGGACTTTGAAATATTTCGGAGCGCACCTAAAGTTCGTTATTTTGGCTAAACGGAGCGAAAATCTGCATTTATACCATCACGGACGTTAGTTCAATAGCGTTTAACGATCGATCCACGGTACAGAATGCAAAAATATGATTGTTAAAATTTTCGACTAATCGGTTCTAAGAGGCGAAGCAATACGCCGCTGGGACTTTGAAATATTTCGGAGCGCACCTAAAGTTCGTTATTTTGGCTAAACGGAGCGAAAATCTGCATTTATACCATCACGGACGTTAGTTCAATAGCGTTTAACGATCGATCCACGGTACAGAATGCAAAAATATGATTGTTAAAATTTTCGACTTATCGGTTCTGGATCACTGAAAAATCAAAAAAAATTATTAATTTTGATTAATTAAATTACATATGTAGTTTTATATTGTTATAGTCTCGTATTTGTTAATGTTTTGTCGTAAGAAAATGCAAAAATATCGTTTTAATGTTTTCGTCTCATCGGTTCTGGATCGCTGAAAAATCAAAGAAAAATATTAATTTTGATTAATTAAATTACAAATGGAGTTTTATATTGCTATAGTCGCTTATTTGTTAATGTTTTACCGTAAGAAAATGCAAAAATATCGTTTTAATATTTTCATCTCATCGGTTCTGGGCGGTTTTAAAATTTTTTAAAATATTAATTAAACCCATGATTTACATGAGAATGTGAATTTATTATGTCCTGCATGTTAATTTATTAATTTTCATGTATAGAACGTTATAAAATGAAAGGATATGTTCGACGATATTTTCAGTCTAAGTTTTACCGTGCCGGCGGGATGGTACGCTCTCACGGCGGTTTGCACAGGCATACGCCTGGGCGTAAGCCCATGCGTCGCCGACCTAGCGGCCGGCCGTTCGGTATTTATAGGAAGGCACTTTCGGTTCGCTCGGACCGGTCGGGAGTAGCGTCGAGCGTGTGGCTCTTTTATGACTTCGGTTGAAAAGCAGTCTACCGCTCCTCGAGAATATACTTTCTCGACTATTCTCGTTCCGGTTTTCCGTTGCGGATTATTATTAATCTCCACACAGCATTACCACGGGTCGGTGTCTAAGACCGAATGGCCCATATGTGGTGAGCCTTGTAATATAAGGCTGGTGACCTGTATGCACTTATAAATGTTGCATACTTGTACAAACTGAGCATCAACTGTCTGTAACCAAAATTTGTTAAAACTGAAAAAGTTATAAGATTGTATAAAATTTTTGAACCAAGAAAGTAGTGTTAGACGAAAATTCGTTCTATCACTTTTAGAAGGGAGACTGTTTGGAAATATTTAAAGTATAAAATACACAAAAGTCCACTGAATTATGAACAAAATTACGTCCCTGAATTTAAGAAAAGTCAAGAGGTGTCAGAAATAAAATCCTCTCTGATACGTTCAGAGAGGAAAATAAGTATGGAGAGAGGAGTAAAAATGAAAGAAGTTTTAAGGCTGGGGAAACTTCTAAAGGAGAGAGATTCCAACATATCTAATATGTACATTTAAAGCAAGTCCAAGGAACTCTCTCCGTTAATGTTTGAAAAGGTGTGTGCAGATGGAGGAGAAATGTATAAAGTACAGAGACGAGGTTGGTGGGCCCGCTCTAATGATAAAGATTATAAAATTTGGTGGCAAAATGACCAGCATGATCACTGTACGCGCTTTCTCGATTTGTATAGCATGCCACTGTCCGCGCTATCTTTTATTATATTGTCCAGCGTGTGTGGTCTACGTGCTTGCACGATGGATGCACGGCGTGAAAGTGATTTTCGTGCTTTATGAGAGGAGGAGGAGAATATTTGGCCTCTATAAGAGGTACAAAATTTATGAAATGTGTGTTACATACAAAAGAGAAATGGCTTAACGTCGATCGGTCTTACAGGGAGGGCCGACGACGAAAATTTAAATTTACAATAATAACTAAGCTCCCTGGTTGATCCTGCCAGTAGTCATATGCTTGTCTCAAAGATTAAGCCATGCATGTCTAAGTACATACCGAATTAAGGTGAAACCGCGAATGGCTCATTAAATCAGTTTTGGTTTCTTAGATCGTACAAAACATTACTTGGATAACTGTGGTAATTCTAGAGCTAATACATGCAAACCAGAATTCCACCCAGAGATGGGAGGAATGCTTTTATTAGATCAAAACCAATCGGTGGCGGACGGCTTGTCCGTTCGTCCATCGTCGGCTTTGGTGACTCTGAATAACTTTGTGCTGATCGTATGGTCATCTAGCACCGACGACGGATCTTTCAAATGTCTGCCTTATCAACTGTCGATGGTAGGTTCTACGCCTACCATGGTTGTAACGGGTAACGGGGAATCAGGGTTCGATTCCGGA
>NW_027478190.1:30000-32500 GCF_051020975.1 Osmia lignaria lignaria | reverse complement strand
AGAGAGGTACTTGCGGGTAACCTGGAATCTACGAAACACGCACCGTGGTAAGATTCGTGCGTCCGCCTGATCGATGTGTGTTGTTTACGGACCGGCTGAGAAGCGACGATAGCGAGTCTTTGAAAAACTATGTGTCCATTAGTTAGACCGATCGTCGCCGGCCGTGTGTCTGTTCGAATCTCGCAACCCACGATTCAGCGACAGGACGCGCGCTCGCATTCCTTGTGTGCGTTCGTACTTTTCAAGGTTTTTAAATGTACTTTACGCCCGACCGTCGAGAGGAGCGTGCCACTGGGCGTTTCTCCGACGGTTTCCGTCCTTGGACGCGATCGTGTCGTCAACGATCGAACAAACAAACAAATACGTTGGCGACGCCCGAATTCGCTCTCCCGCACGCGCCGGGTGGGAGAGTGATGTGGGTATCGAATGTGATGCGTGTTAATAATGAAAATAACACTCTAAAGATCTAAAGAGTTTGAAATACAAAATTTTACGATTACCCTGAACGGTGGATCACTTGGCTCGTGGGTCGATGAAGAACGCAGCTAATTGCGCGTCAACGTGTGAACTGCAGGACACATGAACATCGACATTTCGAACGCACATTGCGGTCCACGGATACAATTCCTGGACCACGCCTGGCTGAGGGTCGTTTTCTTAACAAAAGACTGCTTGCGTTTGCTTCTCGAAAAAAGAGTAATTCATTTCTTTCTAAACATCTCGCCGTCGTTCAACGAAAGTAGAACGTTTCGGAGCGGGATTATCGAACGAAATTGAAAGAATGAATGAACGATAAACAAAGAAAGAGTCGCAACGTACGAGCGATAGTTGGGCAGTTCGTCGGCGTTTGTCGTGGAAACGATGTGACGAAAATCGCAACCGATACACTAAATGCAGGCCGTTAAAGGAGAGAAACAAATTTCGAAATATCTCTTCGAACTAGCGCAAGTGCGTCACGGCGCGCGAGTCGTTCGTTAAAATTTATAAACGACCGCCCGTGAAAGCACCGAGTTCTCGGAAGATAATCTATAAAGATTCTCCATCCTGCTGGAAGTTATCGGATCGGCGCGATTGTTCACTTGTAGAAATCCACGCTCCCGACGTTGCCAGAAACGATATTTACGAAAGGTGTGTCAAAAATAAACGAAAGAAGCTCTCCTATAAATTTAGAAAAAGCAAACGAGTGAAATGTTTGAGATGATAATTTGCTGAAATGCAAGCTCGAATAGCCCCAGGGTTTCGAATGATTCCCCGCGCTTTATACATCTCTCTGTTTACAAACGGTGTATAAATGAAAGATCGCTTCAGATGGGTCGTCGCTGTTTGACGCGCGATGCTGTTCCTTTTTTTTTGTCTGTCTGTGCGTTTAGCTTCGCTAAACAAGTTAAATGGTTAAAAAGCGTCGAAAAAGCGAATACACACGCGACAAGACAAATCTAACGAGTAAAGGAACGCTCCGCTCCAAGATAAAAATGGTTGTTTACAATCAATACAGCGTTTCGGTACCCCTGATCGTAGTCTGAAACTGTGTAACAAAAGAGAGGAAAGCGAATGGTGAAGGAACTTCGAAGCCTCCGTGGCGTGGCTAGAACTTGTGATAAAAGTATGTTTGCAGCAATTATGCATGCTCCCGTTAAAACAGCATTTCAATGTCTCGCATGGCTTAAAGCTCTAGGAGGCTTCAACATTTAGAATACATACGGACTACTTCGTTTGTTAAAGATAAGCGAAGACCGCGCGACTATCGCTCGGTCGTCCAGTCCTCGAAAGTTTTGTTGCGTTCCAAAGAAGAGACAAATGGGGTTTACCCTTGCGCTAAGGGGAGAAGAAGAGAAAAGCAGTTGTTAAATCTAAGAGGTGTGTGGAGTACATCGCGTGTTGGTTAAAATTGTTAAATGAAGTATACGCGAAATGTTCTCTCGCTCTTGCTTTTCCTCTTGCTTCCGTGGCGCTCGAAAAGAAGGGATGATAAATAAAGAAACCTATTCGAAATCTCTTGTGGAACAAAAAATAATACGGACGGACGTTAAAATTGAACCGAGACGAAATGGATCGTCTTGCGAGTTGTCTTCGCTTTGAAATTGTTAAAAATTGATAAAAGCAATACGACGAAGCTGCAGTCCGCAAAATGTTTGAAGCAAAAAGGAAATAACACGAAAATTATGGGAACGTCGTGTCTCAACTTTTTTTTCCCTCTTGTGCTCGTTTCATCGAACGATAAATACAAACATTTTGAAACGAGAGAGGAGGAAAAATTGAATATGCGAAAGGTTGATTCACGCACAGTTTCTCTACGTGTTTGCTTTTTTGCTTCTTTTCGTTTATTTTTTTTTTTTTTGCATCGAGCATCATTATTCACCTTTCGATGAAACCAAAGAAATTGACGACCTCAGAGTAGGCGAGATTACCCGCTGAATTTAAGCATATTATTAAGCGGAGGAAAAGAAACTAACTAGGATTTCCTTAGTAGCGGCGAGCGAACAGGAATGAGCCCAGCACT
>NW_027478190.1:17500-22500 GCF_051020975.1 Osmia lignaria lignaria | reverse complement strand
TAAAGTTCGTTATTTTGGCTAAACGGAGCGAAAATCTGCATTTATACCTTCACGGACGTTAGTTTAATAGCGTTTAACGATGGATCCACGGTACAGAATGCAAAAATATGATTGTTAAAATTTTCGACTAATCGGTTCTAAGAGGCGAAGCAATACGCCGCTGGGACTTTGAAATATTTCGGAGCGCACCTAAAGTTCGTTATTTTGGCTAAACGGAGCGAAAATCTGCATTTATACCATCACGGACGTTAGTTTAATAGCGTTTAACGATCGATCCACGGTACAGAATGCAAAAATATGATTGTTAAAATTTTCGACTAATCGGTTCTAAGAGGCGAAGCAATACGCCGCTGGGACTTTGAAATATTTCGGAGCGCACCTAAAGTTCGTTATTTTGGCTAAACGGAGCGAAAATCTGCATTTATACCATCACGGACGTTAGTTCAATAGCGTTTAACGATCGATCCACGGTACAGAATGCAAAAATATGATTGTTAAAATTTTCGACTAATCGGTTCTAAGAGGCGAAGCAATACGCCGCTGGGACTTTGAAATATTTCGGAGCGCACCTAAAGTTCGTTATTTTGGCTAAACGGAGCGAAAATCTGCATTTATACCATCACGGACGTTAGTTTAATAGCGTTTAACGATGGATCCACGGTACAGAATGCAAAAATATGATTGTTAAAATTTTCGACTAATCGGTTCTAAGAGGCGAAGCAATACGCCGCTGGGACTTTGAAATATTTCGGAGCGCACCTAAAGTTCGTTATTTTGGCTAAACGGAGCGAAAATCTGCATTTATACCATCACGGACGTTAGTTCAATAGCGTTTAACGATCGATCCACGGTACAGAATGCAAAAATATGATTGTTAAAATTTTCGACTAATCGGTTCTAAGAGGCGAAGCAATACGCCGCTGGGACTTTGAAATATTTCGGAGCGCACCTAAAGTTCGTTATTTTGGCTAAACGGAGCGAAAATCTGCATTTATACCATCACGGACGTTAGTTCAATAGCGTTTAACGATCGATCCACGGTACAGAATGCAAAAATATGATTGTTAAAATTTTCGACTAATCGGTTCTAAGAGGCGAAGCAATACGCCGCTGGGACTTTGAAATATTTCGGAGCGCACCTAAAGTTCGTTATTTTGGCTAAACGGAGCGAAAATCTGCATTTATACCATCACGGACGTTAGTTCAATAGCGTTTAACGATCGATCCACGGTACAGAATGCAAAAATATGATTGTTAAAATTTTCGACTAATCGGTTCTAAGAGGCGAAGCAATACGCCGCTGGGACTTTGAAATATTTCGGAGCGCACCTAAAGTTCGTTATTTTGGCTAAACGGAGCGAAAATCTGCATTTATACCATCACGGACGTTAGTTTAATAGCGTTTAACGATGGATCCACGGTACAGAATGCAAAAATATGATTGTTAAAATTTTCGACTAATCGGTTCTAAGAGGCGAAGCAATACGCCGCTGGGACTTTGAAATATTTCGGAGCGCACCTAAAGTTCGTTATTTTGGCTAAACGGAGCGAAAATCTGCATTTATACCATCACGGACGTTAGTTCAATAGCGTTTAACGATCGATCCACGGTACAGAATGCAAAAATATGATTGTTAAAATTTTCGACTAATCGGTTCTAAGAGGCGAAGCAATACGCCGCTGGGACTTTGAAATATTTCGGAGCGCACCTAAAGTTCGTTATTTTGGCTAAACGGAGCGAAAATCTGCATTTATACCATCACGGACGTTAGTTCAATAGCGTTTAACGATCGATCCACGGTACAGAATGCAAAAATATGATTGTTAAAATTTTCGACTAATCGGTTCTAAGAGGCGAAGCAATACGCCGCTGGGACTTTGAAATATTTCGGAGCGCACCTAAAGTTCGTTATTTTGGCTAAACGGAGCGAAAATCTGCATTTATACCATCACGGACGTTAGTTCAATAGCGTTTAACGATCGATCCACGGTACAGAATGCAAAAATATGATTGTTAAAATTTTCGACTAATCGGTTCTAAGAGGCGAAGCAATACGCCGCTGGGACTTTGAAATATTTCGGAGCGCACCTAAAGTTCGTTATTTTGGCTAAACGGAGCGAAAATCTGCATTTATACCATCACGGACGTTAGTTTAATAGCGTTTAACGATGGATCCACGGTACAGAATGCAAAAATATGATTGTTAAAATTTTCGACTAATCGGTTCTAAGAGGCGAAGCAATACGCCGCTGGGACTTTGAAATATTTCGGAGCGCACCTAAAGTTCGTTATTTTGGCTAAACGGAGCGAAAATCTGCATTTATACCATCACGGACGTTAGTTCAATAGCGTTTAACGATCGATCCACGGTACAGAATGCAAAAATATGATTGTTAAAATTTTCGACTAATCGGTTCTAAGAGGCGAAGCAATACGCCGCTGGGACTTTGAAATATTTCGGAGCGCACCTAAAGTTCGTTATTTTGGCTAAACGGAGCGAAAATCTGCATTTATACCATCACGGACGTTAGTTCAATAGCGTTTAACGATCGATCCACGGTACAGAATGCAAAAATATGATTGTTAAAATTTTCGACTAATCGGTTCTAAGAGGCGAAGCAATACGCCGCTGGGACTTTGAAATATTTCGGAGCGCACCTAAAGTTCGTTATTTTGGCTAAACGGAGCGAAAATCTGCATTTATACCATCACGGACGTTAGTTTAATAGCGTTTAACGATGGATCCACGGTACAGAATGCAAAAATATGATTGTTAAAATTTTCGACTAATCGGTTCTAAGAGGCGAAGCAATACGCCGCTGGGACTTTGAAATATTTCGGAGCGCACCTAAAGTTCGTTATTTTGGCTAAACGGAGCGAAAATCTGCATTTATACCATCACGGACGTTAGTTCAATAGCGTTTAACGATCGATCCACGGTACAGAATGCAAAAATATGATTGTTAAAATTTTCGACTAATCGGTTCTAAGAGGCGAAGCAATACGCCGCTGGGACTTTGAAATATTTCGGAGCGCACCTAAAGTTCGTTATTTTGGCTAAACGGAGCGAAAATCTGCATTTATACCATCACGGACGTTAGTTCAATAGCGTTTAACGATCGATCCACGGTACAGAATGCAAAAATATGATTGTTAAAATTTTCGACTAATCGGTTCTAAGAGGCGAAGCAACACGCCGCTGGGACTTTGAAATATTTCGGAGCGCACCTAAAGTTCGTTATTTTGGCTAAACGGAGCGAAAATCTGCATTTATACCATCACGGACGTTAGTTCAATAGCGTTTAACGATCGATCCACGGTACAGAATGCAAAAATATGATTGTTAAAATTTTCGACTAATCGGTTCTAAGAGGCGAAGCAATACGCCGCTGGGACTTTGAAATATTTCGGAGCGCACCTAAAGTTCGTTATTTTGGCTAAACGGAGCGAAAATCTGCATTTATACCATCACGGACGTTAGTTCAATAGCGTTTAACGATGGATCCACGGTACAGAATGCAAAAATATGATTGTTAAAATTTTCGACTAATCGGTTCTAAGAGGCGAAGCAATACGCCGCTGGGACTTTGAAATATTTCGGAGCGCACCTAAAGTTCGTTATTTTGGCTAAACGGAGCGAAAATCTGCATTTATACCATCACGGACGTTAGTTCAATAGCGTTTAACGATCGATCCACGGTACAGAATGCAAAAATATGATTGTTAAAATTTTCGACTAATCGGTTCTAAGAGGCGAAGCAATACGCCGCTGGGACTTTGAAATATTTCGGAGCGCACCTAAAGTTCGTTATTTTGGCTAAACGGAGCGAAAATCTGCATTTATACCATCACGGACGTTAGTTCAATAGCGTTTAACGATCGATCCACGGTACAGAATGCAAAAATATGATTGTTAAAATTTTCGACTAATCGGTTCTAAGAGGCGAAGCAATACGCCGCTGGGACTTTGAAATATTTCGGAGCGCACCTAAAGTTCGTTATTTTGGCTAAACGGAGCGAAAATCTGCATTTATACCATCACGGACGTTAGTTCAATAGCGTTTAACGATCGATCCACGGTACAGAATGCAAAAATATGATTGTTAAAATTTTCGACTTATCGGTTCTGGATCACTGAAAAATCAAAAAAAATTATTAATTTTGATTAATTAAATTACATATGTAGTTTTATATTGTTATAGTCTCGTATTTGTTAATGTTTTGTCGTAAGAAAATGCAAAAATATCGTTTTAATGTTTTCGTCTCATCGGTTCTGGATCGCTGAAAAATCAAAGAAAAATATTAATTTTGATTAATTAAATTACAAATGGAGTTTTATATTGCTATAGTCGCTTATTTGTTAATGTTTTACCGTAAGAAAATGCAAAAATATCGTTTTAATATTTTCATCTCATCGGTTCTGGGCGGTTTTAAAATTTTTTAAAATATTAATTAAACCCATGATTTACATGAGAATGTGAATTTATTATGTCCTGCATGTTAATTTATTAATTTTCATGTATAGAACGTTATAAAATGAAAGGATATGTTCGACGATATTTTCAGTCTAAGTTTTACCGTGCCGGCGGGATGGTACGCTCTCACGGCGGTTTGCACAGGCATACGCCTGGGCGTAAGCCCATGCGTCGCCGACCTAGCGGCCGGCCGTTCGGTATTTATAGGAAGGCACTTTCGGTTCGCTCGGACCGGTCGGGAGTAGCGTCGAGCGTGTGGCTCTTTTATGACTTCGGTTGAAAAGCAGTCTACCGCTCCTCGAGAATATACTTTCTCGACTATTCTCGTTCCGGTTTTCCGTTGCGGATTATTATTAATCTCCACACAGCATTACCACGGGTCGGTGTCTAAGACCGAATGGCCCATATGTGGTGAGCCTTGTAATATAAGGCTGGTGACCTGTATGCACTTATAAATGTTGCATACTTGTACAAACTGAGCATCAACTGTCTGTAACCAAAATTTGTTAAAACTGAAAAAGTTA
>NW_027478190.1:0-5000 GCF_051020975.1 Osmia lignaria lignaria | reverse complement strand
ACGCCTGGGCGTAAGCCCGTGCGTCGCCGACCTAGCGGCCTGCCGATCGGTATTTAGAGGGAGGCACTTTGAAAGCAACACGCCGTTGGAACTTTGAAAAATTTCGATGCGTCGCCAAAGTTCGTACTTTTCGATAAAATCTTCGTCCTATGATACATTTCGATCAAGAACTACATTGATCGTCATGAAACTGTTTTTTTTTTTGGGAGACGTGTACGCTCCTTTTCATAAAGGAGACTATCTTATTGCGAAAGTCAAAATCGCACGCTCTCACGGCGATTTGCCCCCGTATACGCCTGGGCGTAAGCCCGTGCGTCGCCGACCTAGCGGCCTGCCGATCGGTATTTAGAGGGAGGCACTTTGAAAGCAACACGCCGTTGGAACTTTGAAAAATTTCGATGCGTCGCCAAAGTTCGTACTTTTCGATAAAATCTTCGTCCTATGATACATTTCGATCAAGAACTACATTGATCGTCATGAAACTGTTTTTTTTTTTGGGAGACGTGTACGCTCCTTTTCATAAAGGAGACTATCTTATTGCGAAAGTCAAAATCGCACGCTCTCACGGCGATTTGCCCCCGTATACGCCTGGGCGTAAGCCCGTGCGTCGCCGACCTAGCGGCCTGCCGATCGGTATTTAGAGGGAGGCACTTTGAAAGCAACACGCCGCTGGAACTTTGAAAAATTTCGGGGCAAAGCAATACGCGGCTGGGACTTTGAAATATTTCGGAGCGCACCTAAAGTTCGTTATTTTGGCTAAACGGAGCGAAAATCTGCATTTATACCATCACGGACGTTAGTTCAATAGCGTTTAACGATGGATCCACGGTACAGAATGCAAAAATATGATTGTTAAAATTTTCGACTAATCGGTTCTAAGAGGCGAAGCAATACGCCGCTGGGACTTTGAAATATTTCGGAGCGCACCTAAAGTTCGTTATTTTGGCTAAACGGAGCGAAAATCTGCATTTATACCATCACGGACGTTAGTTTAATAGCGTTTAACGATGGATCCACGGTACAGAATGCAAAAATATGATTGTTAAAATTTTCGACTAATCGGTTCTAAGAGGCGAAGCAATACGCCGCTGGGACTTTGAAATATTTCGGAGCGCACCTAAAGTTCGTTATTTTGGCTAAACGGAGCGAAAATCTGCATTTATACCATCACGGACGTTAGTTCAATAGCGTTTAACGATCGATCCACGGTACAGAATGCAAAAATATGATTGTTAAAATTTTCGACTAATCGGTTCTAAGAGGCGAAGCAATACGCCGCTGGGACTTTGAAATATTTCGGAGCGCACCTAAAGTTCGTTATTTTGGCTAAACGGAGCGAAAATCTGCATTTATACCATCACGGACGTTAGTTTAATAGCGTTTAACGATGGATCCACGGTACAGAATGCAAAAATATGATTGTTAAAATTTTCGACTAATCGGTTCTAAGAGGCGAAGCAATACGCCGCTGGGACTTTGAAATATTTCGGAGCGCACCTAAAGTTCGTTATTTTGGCTAAACGGAGCGAAAATCTGCATTTATACCATCACGGACGTTAGTTCAATAGCGTTTAACGATCGATCCACGGTACAGAATGCAAAAATATGATTGTTAAAATTTTCGACTAATCGGTTCTAAGAGGCGAAGCAATACGCCGCTGGGACTTTGAAATATTTCGGAGCGCACCTAAAGTTCGTTATTTTGGCTAAACGGAGCGAAAATCTGCATTTATACCATCACGGACGTTAGTTTAATAGCGTTTAACGATGGATCCACGGTACAGAATGCAAAAATATGATTGTTAAAATTTTCGACTAATCGGTTCTAAGAGGCGAAGCAATACGCCGCTGGGACTTTGAAATATTTCGGAGCGCACCTAAAGTTCGTTATTTTGGCTAAACGGAGCGAAAATCTGCATTTATACCATCACGGACGTTAGTTCAATAGCGTTTAACGATCGATCCACGGTACAGAATGCAAAAATATGATTGTTAAAATTTTCGACTAATCGGTTCTAAGAGGCGAAGCAATACGCCGCTGGGACTTTGAAATATTTCGGAGCGCACCTAAAGTTCGTTATTTTGGCTAAACGGAGCGAAAATCTGCATTTATACCATCACGGACGTTAGTTCAATAGCGTTTAACGATCGATCCACGGTACAGAATGCAAAAATATGATTGTTAAAATTTTCGACTAATCGGTTCTAAGAGGCGAAGCAATACGCCGCTGGGACTTTGAAATATTTCGGAGCGCACCTAAAGTTCGTTATTTTGGCTAAACGGAGCGAAAATCTGCATTTATACCATCACGGACGTTAGTTTAATAGCGTTTAACGATGGATCCACGGTACAGAATGCAAAAATATGATTGTTAAAATTTTCGACTAATCGGTTCTAAGAGGCGAAGCAATACGCCGCTGGGACTTTGAAATATTTCGGAGCGCACCTAAAGTTCGTTATTTTGGCTAAACGGAGCGAAAATCTGCATTTATACCATCACGGACGTTAGTTTAATAGCGTTTAACGATGGATCCACGGTACAGAATGCAAAAATATGATTGTTAAAATTTTCGACTAATCGGTTCTAAGAGGCGAAGCAATACGCCGCTGGGACTTTGAAATATTTCGGAGCGCACCTAAAGTTCGTTATTTTGGCTAAACGGAGCGAAAATCTGCATTTATACCATCACGGACGTTAGTTCAATAGCGTTTAACGATCGATCCACGGTACAGAATGCAAAAATATGATTGTTAAAATTTTCGACTAATCGGTTCTAAGAGGCGAAGCAACACGCCGCTGGGACTTTGAAATATTTCGGAGCGCACCTAAAGTTCGTTATTTTGGCTAAACGGAGCGAAAATCTGCATTTATACCATCACGGACGTTAGTTCAATAGCGTTTAACGATCGATCCACGGTACAGAATGCAAAAATATGATTGTTAAAATTTTCGACTAATCGGTTCTAAGAGGCGAAGCAATACGCCGCTGGGACTTTGAAATATTTCGGAGCGCACCTAAAGTTCGTTATTTTGGCTAAACGGAGCGAAAATCTGCATTTATACCATCACGGACGTTAGTTCAATAGCGTTTAACGATCGATCCACGGTACAGAATGCAAAAATATGATTGTTAAAATTTTCGACTAATCGGTTCTAAGAGGCGAAGCAATACGCCGCTGGGACTTTGAAATATTTCGGAGCGCACCTAAAGTTCGTTATTTTGGCTAAACGGAGCGAAAATCTGCATTTATACCATCACGGACGTTAGTTTAATAGCGTTTAACGATGGATCCACGGTACAGAATGCAAAAATATGATTGTTAAAATTTTCGACTAATCGGTTCTAAGAGGCGAAGCAATACGCCGCTGGGACTTTGAAATATTTCGGAGCGCACCTAAAGTTCGTTATTTTGGCTAAACGGAGCGAAAATCTGCATTTATACCATCACGGACGTTAGTTCAATAGCGTTTAACGATCGATCCACGGTACAGAATGCAAAAATATGATTGTTAAAATTTTCGACTAATCGGTTCTAAGAGGCGAAGCAATACGCCGCTGGGACTTTGAAATATTTCGGAGCGCACCTAAAGTTCGTTATTTTGGCTAAACGGAGCGAAAATCTGCATTTATACCATCACGGACGTTAGTTCAATAGCGTTTAACGATCGATCCACGGTACAGAATGCAAAAATATGATTGTTAAAATTTTCGACTTATCGGTTCTGGATCACTGAAAAATCAAAAAAAATTATTAATTTTGATTAATTAAATTACATATGTAGTTTTATATTGTTATAGTCTCGTATTTGTTAATGTTTTGTCGTAAGAAAATGCAAAAATATCGTTTTAATGTTTTCGTCTCATCGGTTCTGGATCGCTGAAAAATCAAAGAAAAATATTAATTTTGATTAATTAAATTACAAATGGAGTTTTATATTGCTATAGTCGCTTATTTGTTAATGTTTTACCGTAAGAAAATGCAAAAATATCGTTTTAATATTTTCATCTCATCGGTTCTGGGCGGTTTTAAAATTTTTTAAAATATTAATTAAACCCATGATTTACATGAGAATGTGAATTTATTATGTCCTGCATGTTAATTTATTAATTTTCATGTATAGAACGTTATAAAATGAAAGGATATGTTCGACGATATTTTCAGTCTAAGTTTTACCGTGCCGGCGGGATGGTACGCTCTCACGGCGGTTTGCACAGGCATACGCCTGGGCGTAAGCCCATGCGTCGCCGACCTAGCGGCCGGCCGTTCGGTATTTATAGGAAGGCACTTTCGGTTCGCTCGGACCGGTCGGGAGTAGCGTCGAGCGTGTGGCTCTTTTATGACTTCGGTTGAAAAGCAGTCTACCGCTCCTCGAGAATATACTTTCTCGACTATTCTCGTTCCGGTTTTCCGTTGCGGATTATTATTAATCTCCACACAGCATTACCACGGGTCGGTGTCTAAGACCGAATGGCCCATATGTGGTGAGCCTTGTAATATAAGGCTGGTGACCTGTATGCACTTATAAATGTTGCATACTTGTACAAACTGAGCATCAACTGTCTGTAACCAAAATTTGTTAAAACTGAAAAAGTTATAAGATTGTATAAAATTTTTGAACCAAGAAAGTAGTGTTAGACGAAAATTCGTTCTATCACTTTTAGAAGGGAGACTGTTTGGAAATATTTAAAGTATAAAATACACAAAAGTCCACTGAATTATGAACAAAATTACGTCCCTGAATTTAAGAAAAGTCAAGAGGTGTCAGAAATAAAATCCTCTCTGATACGTTCAGAGAGGAAAATAAGTATGGAGAGAGGAGTAAAAATGAAAGAAGTTTTAAGGCTGGGGAAACTTCTAAAGGAGAGAGATTCCAACATATCTAATATGTACATTTAAAGCAAGTCCAAGGAACTCTCTCCGTTAATGTTTGAAAAGGTGTGTGCAGATGGAGGAGAAATGTATAAAGTACAGAGACGAGGTTGGTGGGCCCGCTCTA
>NW_027478189.1:210000-212500 GCF_051020975.1 Osmia lignaria lignaria | reverse complement strand
AACAACCATTTTTATCTTGGAGCGGAGCGTTCCTTTACTCGTTAGATTTGTCTTGTCGCGTGTGTATTCGCTTTTTCGACGCTTTTTAACCATTTAACTTGTTTAGCGAAGCTAAACGCACAGACAGACAAAAAAAAAGGAACAGCATCGCGCGTCAAACAGCGACGACCCATCTGAAGCGATCTTTCATTTATACACCGTTTGTAAACAGAGAGATGTATAAAGCGCGGGGAATCATTCGAAACCCTGGGGCTATTCGAGCTTGCATTTCAGCAAATTATCATCTCAAACATTTCACTCGTTTGCTTTTTCTAAATTTATAGGAGAGCTTCTTTCGTTTATTTTTGACACACCTTTCGTAAATATCGTTTCTGGCAACGTCGGGAGCGTGGATTTCTACAAGTGAACAATCGCGCCGATCCGATAACTTCCAGCAGGATGGAGAATCTTTATAGATTATCTTCCGAGAACTCGGTGCTTTCACGGGCGGTCGTTTATAAATTTTAACGAACGACTCGCGCGCCGTGACGCACTTGCGCTAGTTCGAAGAGATATTTCGAAATTTGTTTCTCTCCTTTAACGGCCTGCATTTAGTGTATCGGTTGCGATTTTCGTCACATCGTTTCCACGACAAACGCCGACGAACTGCCCAACTATCGCTCGTACGTTGCGACTCTTTCTTTGTTTATCGTTCATTCATTCTTTCAATTTCGTTCGATAATCCCGCTCCGAAACGTTCTACTTTCGTTGAACGACGGCGAGATGTTTAGAAAGAAATGAATTACTCTTTTTTCGAGAAGCAAACGCAAGCAGTCTTTTGTTAAGAAAACGACCCTCAGCCAGGCGTGGTCCAGGAATTGTATCCGTGGACCGCAATGTGCGTTCGAAATGTCGATGTTCATGTGTCCTGCAGTTCACACGTTGACGCGCAATTAGCTGCGTTCTTCATCGACCCACGAGCCAAGTGATCCACCGTTCAGGGTAATCGTAAAATTTTGTATTTCAAACTCTTTAGATCTTTAGAGTGTTATTTTCATTATTAACACGCATCACATTCGATACCCACATCACTCTCCCACCCGGCGCGTGCGGGAGAGCGAATTCGGGCGTCGCCAACGTATTTGTTTGTTTGTTCGATCGTTGACGACACGATCGCGTCCAAGGACGGAAACCGTCGGAGAAACGCCCAGTGGCACGCTCCTCTCGACGGTCGGGCGTAAAGTACATTTAAAAACCTTGAAAAGTACGAACGCACACAAGGAATGCGAGCGCGCGTCCTGTCGCTGAATCGTGGGTTGCGAGATTCGAACAGACACACGGCCGGCGACGATCGGTCTAACTAATGGACACATAGTTTTTCAAAGACTCGCTATCGTCGCTTCTCAGCCGGTCCGTAAACAACACACATCGATCAGGCGGACGCACGAATCTTACCACGGTGCGTGTTTCGTAGATTCCAGGTTACCCGCAAGTACCTCTCTCTCTCCCTCTCGAAAGAGGAATCTCGATCCGTCCTTTTTGGACAATGGAGAAATCTTTTTATCGCAACACGGATGGCAAAGAAACAACCAAAGCGTAGGAGCGTGGGGACGAGAGCGACGAAAAGAACGTCGCGAAAACAAAGTTTCGACGGTTGCTCGTTCTAATACATCGTAGTTTCAACTCTCTCAGTTTTAACCACTCCTAGACGCTTCGTAAACTTTTAACAATTCTTCGCCTCCGCGAGTTTCATTTCGAATAGAGCGAACGCAACACGGACCAAAAAAACTCCGGTGATGCCAGATCATTTAGCAAAGATCAGACGGCGGGTCATCTGTATTCCTTTTCTCTCTTTTTTATATCTTTCCATTTAACTAGGGTGTCGCAACGACGGGTACATTTATATATTTATATATATTGTATTTCAATTTTAATGATCCTTCACTTTCGGTTTGTAATAATATGATCCTTCTTTCATTTCGATCCTTCATATTGTAGGTTAACCAACAGAAGTTTGTTTTTTTACGACTTGTATTTTTGTGGTTTGTTTGTTTGTTTCTTACGACTTGTTTGTACCCGATCAAGTAGACGACGACCCATAAGTATAAGTTAGAGAGATAAAGGTCGAGAGACCTCACGCAAGCGTCTTTTACTTCCATTCACATCAGCCAGAGAGAAATGGTCCGGCGTCGTGCTCTTTGGCGCCGTTGGTCGCACAGTTTTTTTGCCGGCGGTTCCGAACGGACGGGAGAAACGCGATGAGTAATCAAAGCGACCTCCGCACGTAACCGTGTCGGTGTAATTTTACCGCATCGCAGCGTTTTGGTATTTGTTTCTTATTGGCTCGAACCCGAGATTTATGTGTTTTGTGTCATGTATATGGTATTATTTATTATATCTTTCTCGTTTTGTATAATTTTTGGTCCGAGCTCAATAAACTTTTATATCGCTTTATCAATGATCCATTCAGTTAGGTTTTCTCTTGTATTTTTAATTTGTTAATGATCCTTCCGCAGGTTCA
>NW_027478189.1:205000-207500 GCF_051020975.1 Osmia lignaria lignaria | reverse complement strand
CATAATTCAGTGGACTTTTGTGTATTTTATACTTTAAATATTTCCAAACAGTCTCCCTTCTAAAAGTGATAGAACGAATTTTCGTCTAACACTACTTTCTTGGTTCAAAAATTTTATACAATCTTATAACTTTTTCAGTTTTAACAAATTTTGGTTACAGACAGTTGATGCTCAGTTTGTACAAGTATGCAACATTTATAAGTGCATACAGGTCACCAGCCTTATATTACAAGGCTCACCACATATGGGCCATTCGGTCTTAGACACCGACCCGTGGTAATGCTGTGTGGAGATTAATAATAATCCGCAACGGAAAACCGGAACGAGAATAGTCGAGAAAGTATATTCTCGAGGAGCGGTAGACTGCTTTTCAACCGAAGTCATAAAAGAGCCACACGCTCGACGCTACTCCCGACCGGTCCGAGCGAACCGAAAGTGCCTTCCTATAAATACCGAACGGCCGGCCGCTAGGTCGGCGACGCATGGGCTTACGCCCAGGCGTATGCCTGTGCAAACCGCCGTGAGAGCGTACCATCCCGCCGGCACGGTAAAACTTAGACTGAAAATATCGTCGAACATATCCTTTCATTTTATAACGTTCTATACATGAAAATTAATAAATTAACATGCAGGACATAATAAATTCACATTCTCATGTAAATCATGGGTTTAATTAATATTTTAAAAAATTTTAAAACCGCCCAGAACCGATGAGATGAAAATATTAAAACGATATTTTTGCATTTTCTTACGGTAAAACATTAACAAATAAGCGACTATAGCAATATAAAACTCCATTTGTAATTTAATTAATCAAAATTAATATTTTTTTTTGATTTTTCAGCGATCCAGAACCGATGAGACGAAAACATTAAAACGATATTTTTGCATTTTCTTACGACAAAACATTAACAAATACGAGACTATAACAATATAAAACTACATATGTAATTTAATTAATCAAAATTAATAATTTTTTTTGATTTTTCAGTGATCCAGAACCGATAAGTCGAAAATTTTAACAATCATATTTTTGCATTCTGTACCGTGGATCCATCGTTAAACGCTATTAAACTAACGTCCGTGATGGTATAAATGCAGATTTTCGCTCCGTTTAGCCAAAATAACGAACTATAGGTGCGCTCCGAAATATTTCAAAGTCCCAGCGGCGTATTGCTTCGCCTCTTAGAACCGATTAGTCGAAAATTTTAACAATCATATTTTTGCATTCTGTACCGTGGATCGATCGTTAAACGCTATTAAACTAGCGTCCGTGATGGTATAAATGCAGATTTTCGCTCCGTTTAGCCAAAATAACGAACTTTAGGTGCGCTCCGAAATATTTCAAAGTCCCAGCGGCGTATTGCTTCGCCTCTTAGAACCGATTAGTCGAAAATTTTAACAATCATATTTTTGCATTCTGTACCGTGGATCCATCGTTAAACGCTATTAAACTAACGTCCGTGATGGTATAAATGCAGATTTTCGCTCCGTTTAGCCAAAATAACGAACTTTAGGTGCGCTCCGAAATATTTCAAAGTCCCAGCGGCGTATTGCTTCGCCTCTTAGAACCGATTAGTCGAAAATTTTAACAATCATATTTTTGCATTCTGTACCGTGGATCGATCGTTAAACGCTATTAAACTAACGTCCGTGATGGTATAAATGCAGATTTTCGCTCCGTTTAGCCAAAATAACGAACTTTAGGTGCGCTCCGAAATATTTCAAAGTCCCAGCGGCGTATTGCTTCGCCTCTTAGAACCGATTAGTCGAAAATTTTAACAATCATATTTTTGCATTCTGTACCGTGGATCGATCGTTAAACGCTATTAAACTAGCGTCCGTGATGGTATAAATGCAGATTTTCGCTCCGTTTAGCCAAAATAACGAACTTTAGGTGCGCTCCGAAATATTTCAAAGTCCCAGCGGCGTATTGCTTCGCCTCTTAGAACCGATTAGTCGAAAATTTTAACAATCATATTTTTGCATTCTGTACCGTGGATCCATCGTTAAACGCTATTAAACTAACGTCCGTGATGGTATAAATGCAGATTTTCGCTCCGTTTAGCCAAAATAACGAACTTTAGGTGCGCCTCCGAAATATTTCAAGTCCCAGCGGCGTATTGCTTCGCCTCTTAGAACCGATTAGTCGAAAATTTTAACAATCATATTTTGCATTCTGTACCGTGGATCGATCGTTAAACGCTATTAAACTAGCGTCCGTGATGGTATAAATGAGATTTTCGCTCCGTTTAGCCAAAATAACGAACTTTAGGTGCGCTCCGAAATATTTCAAAGTCCCAGCGGCGTATTGCTTCGCCTCTTAGAACCGATTAGTCGAAAATTTTAACAATCATATTTTTGCATTCTGTACCGTGGATCCATAGTTAAACGCTATTAAACTAACGTCCGAGATGGTATAAATGCAGATTTTCGCTCCGTTTAGCCAAAATAACGAACTTTAGGTGCGCTCCGAAATATTTCAAAGTCCAGCGGCGTA
>NW_027478189.1:197500-200000 GCF_051020975.1 Osmia lignaria lignaria | reverse complement strand
AGTTCACCATCTTTCGGGTCCCAACGTGTACGCTCTAGGTGCGCCTCTTCTCGCAATGAGAACGAGACGCCCCGGGAGTGCGAGGCCTAATCGTAACGAGGCCCATCCTCCCTAGGTCGACGCAGAGGACGACATTCACTTTCATTTCGCCTTTAGGTTTATTTATATCCCAATGACTTGCGCACATGTTAGACTCCTTGGTCCGTGTTTCAAGACGGGTCCTGAGAGTACCCAAAGCAATAGCGTCGCCGACCGGTAATTCAAAGCTTGGCCAGTCCAAGGACTCCTCCTGCTAACAGCTGGCCAGACCCGGGGACGGCGCATAGTCCGTACATCCGGGTAATTATAACTGAACCTAGCTTGCGGCGGTCCTGACGCACACACATTCGAAAATGGATTGGTTGCGGCCTGATACCGTCTGAGTACCGTCGCGCAGTCGGCCAGGCAACCGAGGGTCTGTCACGAACACCGTTAAGGTGACGGACAGGCTCCGCCTCGGACCGTAGACCGACACGCAACGGGTCGCGACGTTCTACTAGGGGAGAAGTGCACGACTACCTCGCCGGAACATTCGCCGAAGGTGGTGTGCCCTCGCTAATGGAACCCGAAGGTCCATCCGGGGCATCGCGCACCAACGGGAGCCAGCGTTGTTGACGATGAATCTCCCCATTCGATCTTTTGGGTTTCTCAGGTTTACCCCTGAACGGTTTCACGTACTCTTGAACTCTCTCTTCAAAGTTCTTTTCAACTTTCCCTCACGGTACTTGTTCGCTATCGGTCTCGTGGTCGTATTTAGCCTTAGATGGAGTTTACCACCCACTTAGGGCTGCACTCTCAAGCAACCCGACTCTAAGGAGAGATCCTCCCGAAACGCGTACCGGTCACTACGGGCCTGGCACCCTCTATGGGTAAATGGCCCCATTCAAGATGGACTTGGACGCAATTCGATGTCTCGGGATAAACGGATCCTCCTGAACACTACATTTCCCAGCGGCGGTACCGCGGGATTCAGTGCTGGGCTCATTCCTGTTCGCTCGCCGCTACTAAGGAAATCCTAGTTAGAAGGAAATCCTAGTTAGTTTCTTTTCCTCCGCTTAATAATATGCTTAAATTCAGCGGGTATCTCGCCTACTCTGAGGTCGTCAATTTCTTTGGTTTCATCGAAAGGTGAATAATGATGCTCGATGCAAAAAAAAAAAAAATAAACGAAAAGAAGCAAAAAAGCAAACACGTAGAGAAACTGTGCGTGAATCAACCTTTCGCATATTCAATTTTTCCTCCTCTCTCGTTTCAAAATGTTTGTATTTATCGTTCGATGAAACGAGCACAAGAGGAAAAAAAAGTTGAGACACGACGTTCCATAATTTTCGTGTTATTTCCTTTTGCTTCAAACATTTTGCGGACTGCAGCTTCGTCGTATTGCTTTATCAATTTTAAACAATTCAAAGCGAAGACAACTCGCAAGACGATCCATTTCGTCTCGGTTCAATTTTAACGTCCGTCCGTATTATTTTTTGTTCCACAAGAGATTTCGAATAGGTTTCTTTATTTATCATCCCTTCTTTTCGAGCGCCACGGAAGCAAGAGGAAAAGCAAGAGCGAGAGAACATTCGCGTATACTTCATTTAACAATTTTAACCAACACGCGATGTACTCCACACACCTCTTAGATTTAACAACTGCTTTTCTCTTCTTCTCCCCTTAGCGCAAGGGTAAACCCATTTGTCTCTTCTTTGGAACGCAACAAAACTTTCGAGGACTGACGACCGAGCGATGGTCGCGCGGTCTTCGCTTATCTTTAACAAACGAAGTAGTCCGTATGTATTCTAAATGTTGAAGCCTCCTAGAGCTTAAGCCATGCGAGACATTGAAATGCTGTTTTAACGGAGCATGCATAATTGCTGCAAACATACTTTTATCACAAGTTCTAGCCACGCCACGGAGGCTTCGAAGTTCTTCACCATTCCTTTCCTCTTTCCTCTCTTTTGTTACACAGTTTCAGACTACGATCAGGGGTACCGAAACGCTGTATTGATTGTAAACAACCATTTTTATCTTGGAGCGGAGCGTTCCTTTACTCGTTAGATTTGTCTTGTCGCGTGTGTATTCGCTTTTTCGACGCTTTTTAACCATTTAACTTGTTTAGCGAAGCTAAACGCACAGACAGACAAAAAAAAAGGAACAGCATCGCGCGTCAAACAGCGACGACCCATCTGAAGCGATCTTTCATTTATACACCGTTTGTAAACAGAGAGATGTATAAAGCGCGGGGAATCATTCGAAACCCTGGGGCTATTCGAGCTTGCATTTCAGCAAATTATCATCTCAAACATTTCACTCGTTTGCTTTTTCTAAATTTATAGGAGAGCTTCTTTCGTTTATTTTTGACACACCTTTCGTAAATATCGTTTCTGGCAACGTCGGGAGCGTGGATTTCTACAAGTGAACAATCGCGCCGATCCGATAACTTCCAGCAGGATGGAGAATCTTTATAGATTAT
>NW_027478189.1:187500-192500 GCF_051020975.1 Osmia lignaria lignaria | reverse complement strand
CGGCCGCTAGGTCGGCGACGCATGGGCTTACGCCCAGGCGTATGCCTGTGCAAACCGCCGTGAGAGCGTACCATCCCGCCGGCACGGTAAAACTTAGACTGAAAATATCGTCGAACATATCCTTTCATTTTATAACGTTCTATACATGAAAATTAATAAATTAACATGCAGGACATAATAAATTCACATTCTCATGTAAATCATGGGTTTAATTAATATTTTAAAAAATTTTAAAACCGCCCAGAACCGATGAGATGAAAATATTAAAACGATATTTTTGCATTTTCTTACGGTAAAACATTAACAAATAAGCGACTATAGCAATATAAAACTCCATTTGTAATTTAATTAATCAAAATTAATATTTTTTTTTGATTTTTCAGCGATCCAGAACCGATGAGACGAAAACATTAAAACGATATTTTTGCATTTTCTTACGACAAAACATTAACAAATACGAGACTATAACAATATAAAACTACATATGTAATTTAATTAATCAAAATTAATAATTTTTTTTGATTTTTCAGTGATCCAGAACCGATAAGTCGAAAATTTTAACAATCATATTTTTGCATTCTGTACCGTGGATCCATCGTTAAACGCTATTAAACTAACGTCCGTGATGGTATAAATGCAGATTTTCGCTCCGTTTAGCCAAAATAACGAACTTTAGGTGCGCTCCGAAATATTTCAAAGTCCCAGCGGCGTATTGCTTCGCCTCTTAGAACCGATTAGTCGAAAATTTTAACAATCATATTTTTGCATTCTGTACCGTGGATCGATCGTTAAACGCTATTGAACTAACGTCCGTGATGGTATAAATGCAGATTTTCGCTCCGTTTAGCCAAAATAACGAACTTTAGGTGCGCTCCGAAATATTTCAAAGTCCCAGCGGCGTATTGCTTCGCCTCTTAGAACCGATTAGTCGAAAATTTTAACAATCATATTTTTGCATTCTGTACCGTGGATCCATCGTTAAACGCTATTAAACTAACGTCCGTGATGGTATAAATGCAGATTTTCGCTCCGTTTAGCCAAAATAACGAACTTTAGGTGCGCTCCGAAATATTTCAAAGTCCCAGCGGCGTATTGCTTCGCCTCTTAGAACCGATTAGTCGAAAATTTTAACAATCATATTTTTGCATTCTGTACCGTGGATCCATCGTTAAACGCTATTAAACTAACGTCCGTGATGGTATAAATGCAGATTTTCGCTCCGTTTAGCCAAAATAACGAACTTTAGGTGCGCTCCGAAATATTTCAAAGTCCCAGCGGCGTATTGCTTCGCCTCTTAGAACCGATTAGTCGAAAATTTTAACAATCATATTTTTGCATTCTGTACCGTGGATCCATCGTTAAACGCTATTAAACTAACGTCCGTGATGGTATAAATGCAGATTTTCGCTCCGTTTAGCCAAAATAACGAACTTTAGGTGCGCTCCGAAATATTTCAAAGTCCCAGCGGCGTATTGCTTCGCCTCTTAGAACCGATTAGTCGAAAATTTTAACAATCATATTTTTGCATTCTGTACCGTGGATCGATCGTTAAACGCTATTGAACTAACGTCCGTGATGGTATAAATGCAGATTTTCGCTCCGTTTAGCCAAAATAACGAACTTTAGGTGCGCTCCGAAATATTTCAAAGTCCCAGCGACGTATTGCTTCGCCTCTTAGAACCGATTAGTCGAAAATTTTAACAATCATATTTTTGCATTCTGTACCGTGGATCCATCGTTAAACGCTATTAAACTAACGTCCGTGATGGTATAAATGCAGATTTTCGCTCCGTTTAGCCAAAATAACGAACTTTAGGTGCGCTCCGAAATATTTCAAAGTCCCAGCGGCGTATTGCTTCGCCTCTTAGAACCGATTAGTCGAAAATTTTAACAATCATATTTTTGCATTCTGTACCGTGGATCGATCGTTAAACGCTATTGAACTAACGTCCGTGATGGTATAAATGCAGATTTTCGCTCCGTTTAGCCAAAATAACGAACTTTAGGTGCGCTCCGAAATATTTCAAAGTCCCAGCGACGTATTGCTTCGCCTCTTAGAACCGATTAGTCGAAAATTTTAACAATCATATTTTTGCATTCTGTACCGTGGATCCATCGTTAAACGCTATTAAACTAACGTCCGTGATGGTATAAATGCAGATTTTCGCTCCGTTTAGCCAAAATAACGAACTTTAGGTGCGCTCCGAAATATTTCAAAGTCCCAGCGGCGTATTGCTTCGCCTCTTAGAACCGATTAGTCGAAAATTTTAACAATCATATTTTTGCATTCTGTACCGTGGATCCATCGTTAAACGCTATTAAACTAACGTCCGTGATGGTATAAATGCAGATTTTCGCTCCGTTTAGCCAAAATAACGAACTTTAGGTGCGCTCCGAAATATTTCAAAGTCCCAGCGGCGTATTGCTTCGCCTCTTAGAACCGATTAGTCGAAAATTTTAACAATCATATTTTTGCATTCTGTACCGTGGATCCATCGTTAAACGCTATTAAACTAACGTCCGTGATGGTATAAATGCAGATTTTCGCTCCGTTTAGCCAAAATAACGAACTTTAGGTGCGCTCCGAAATATTTCAAAGTCCCAGCGGCGTATTGCTTCGCCTCTTAGAACCGATTAGTCGAAAATTTTAACAATCATATTTTTGC
Source organism: Osmia lignaria lignaria (assembly GCF_051020975.1). Lineage (NCBI taxonomy): Eukaryota > Metazoa > Arthropoda > Insecta > Hymenoptera > Megachilidae > Osmia > Osmia lignaria. The sequence continues at coordinate 189,834 of NW_027478189.1, read as the reverse complement.
ATTCTGTACCGTGGATCCATCGTTAAACGCTATTAAACTAACGTCCGTGATGGTATAAATGCAGATTTTCGCTCCGTTTAGCCAAAATAACGAACTTTAGGTGCGCTCCGAAATATTTCAAAGTCCCAGCGGCGTATTGCTTCGCCTCTTAGAACCGATTAGTCGAAAATTTTAACAATCATATTTTTGCATTCTGTACCGTGGATCCATCGTTAAACGCTATTGAACTAACGTCCGTGATGGTATAAATGCAGATTTTCGCTCCGTTTAGCCAAAATAACGAACTTTAGGTGCGCTCCGAAATATTTCAAAGTCCCAGCGGCGTATTGCTTCGCCTCTTAGAACCGATTAGTCGAAAATTTTAACAATCATATTTTTGCATTCTGTACCGTGGATCCATCGTTAAACGCTATTAAACTAACGTCCGTGATGGTATAAATGCAGATTTTCGCTCCGTTTAGCCAAAATAACGAACTTTAGGTGCGCTCCGAAATATTTCAAAGTCCCAGCGGCGTATTGCTTCGCCTCTTAGAACCGATTAGTCGAAAATTTTAACAATCATATTTTTGCATTCTGTACCGTGGATCCATCGTTAAACGCTATTAAACTAACGTCCGTGATGGTATAAATGCAGATTTTCGCTCCGTTTAGCCAAAATAACGAACTTTAGGTGCGCTCCGAAATATTTCAAAGTCCCAGCGGCGTATTGCTTCGCCTCTTAGAACCGATTAGTCGAAAATTTTAACAATCATATTTTTGCATTCTGTACCGTGGATCCATCGTTAAACGCTATTGAACTAACGTCCGTGATGGTATAAATGCAGATTTTCGCTCCGTTTAGCCAAAATAACGAACTTTAGGTGCGCTCCGAAATATTTCAAAGTCCCAGCGGCGTATTGCTTCGCCTCTTAGAACCGATTAGTCGAAAATTTTAACAATCATATTTTTGCATTCTGTACCGTGGATCGATCGTTAAACGCTATTGAACTAACGTCCGTGATGGTATAAATGCAGATTTTCGCTCCGTTTAGCCAAAATAACGAACTTTAGGTGCGCTCCGAAATATTTCAAAGTCCCAGCGGCGTATTGCTTCGCCTCTTAGAACCGATTAGTCGAAAATTTTAACAATCATATTTTTGCATTCTGTACCGTGGATCGATCGTTAAACGCTATTGAACTAACGTCCGTGATGGTATAAATGCAGATTTTCGCTCCGTTTAGCCAAAATAACGAACTTTAGGTGCGCTCCGAAATATTTCAAAGTCCCAGCGACGTATTGCTTCGCCTCTTAGAACCGATTAGTCGAAAATTTTAACAATCATATTTTTGCATTCTGTACCGTGGATCCATCGTTAAACGCTATTAAACTAACGTCCGTGATGGTATAAATGCAGATTTTCGCTCCGTTTAGCCAAAATAACGAACTTTAGGTGCGCTCCGAAATATTTCAAAGTCCCAGCGGCGTATTGCTTCGCCTCTTAGAACCGATTAGTCGAAAATTTTAACAATCATATTTTTGCATTCTGTACCGTGGATCCATCGTTAAACGCTATTAAACTAACGTCCGTGATGGTATAAATGCAGATTTTCGCTCCGTTTAGCCAAAATAACGAACTTTAGGTGCGCTCCGAAATATTTCAAAGTCCCAGCGGCGTATTGCTTCGCCTCTTAGAACCGATTAGTCGAAAATTTTAACAATCATATTTTTGCATTCTGTACCGTGGATCCATCGTTAAACGCTATTAAACTAACGTCCGTGATGGTATAAATGCAGATTTTCGCTCCGTTTAGCCAAAATAACGAACTTTAGGTGCGCTCCGAAATATTTCAAAGTCCCAGCGGCGTATTGCTTCGCCTCTTAGAACCGATTAGTCGAAAATTTTAACAATCATATTTTTGCATTCTGTACCGTGGATCGATCGTTAAACGCTATTGAACTAACGTCCGTGATGGTATAAATGCAGATTTTCGCTCCGTTTAGCCAAAATAACGAACTTTAGGTGCGCTCCGAAATATTTCAAAGTCCCAGCGGCGTATTGCTTCGCCTCTTAGAACCGATTAGTCGAAAATTTTAACAATCATATTTTTGCATTCTGTACCGTGGATCCATCGTTAAACGCTATTAAACTAACGTCCGTGATGGTATAAATGCAGATTTTCGCTCCGTTTAGCCAAAATAACGAACTTTAGGTGCGCTCCGAAATATTTCAAAGTCCCAGCGGCGTATTGCTTCGCCTCTTAGAACCGATTAGTCGAAAATTTTAACAATCATATTTTTGCATTCTGTACCGTGGATCCATCGTTAAACGCTATTAAACTAACGTCCGTGATGGT
>NW_027478189.1:177500-180000 GCF_051020975.1 Osmia lignaria lignaria | reverse complement strand
TCGATGCAAAAAAAAAAAAAATAAACGAAAAGAAGCAAAAAAGCAAACACGTAGAGAAACTGTGCGTGAATCAACCTTTCGCATATTCAATTTTTCCTCCTCTCTCGTTTCAAAATGTTTGTATTTATCGTTCGATGAAACGAGCACAAGAGGGAAAAAAAAGTTGAGACACGACGTTCCCATAATTTTCGTGTTATTTCCTTTTTGCTTCAAACATTTTGCGGACTGCAGCTTCGTCGTATTGCTTTTATCAATTTTTAACAATTTCAAAGCGAAGACAACTCGCAAGACGATCCATTTCGTCTCGGTTCAATTTTAACGTCCGTCCGTATTATTTTTTGTTCCACAAGAGATTTCGAATAGGTTTCTTTATTTATCATCCCTTCTTTTCGAGCGCCACGGAAGCAAGAGGAAAAGCAAGAGCGAGAGAACATTTCGCGTATACTTCATTTAACAATTTTAACCAACACGCGATGTACTCCACACACCTCTTAGATTTAACAACTGCTTTTCTCTTCTTCTCCCCTTAGCGCAAGGGTAAACCCCATTTGTCTCTTCTTTGGAACGCAACAAAACTTTCGAGGACTGGACGACCGAGCGATGGTCGCGCGGTCTTCGCTTATCTTTAACAAACGAAGTAGTCCGTATGTATTCTAAATGTTGAAGCCTCCTAGAGCTTTAAGCCATGCGAGACATTGAAATGCTGTTTTAACGGGAGCATGCATAATTGCTGCAAACATACTTTTATCACAAGTTCTAGCCACGCCACGGAGGCTTCGAAGTTCCTTCACCATTCGCTTTCCTCTCTTTTGTTACACAGTTTCAGACTACGATCAGGGGTACCGAAACGCTGTATTGATTGTAAACAACCATTTTTATCTTGGAGCGGAGCGTTCCTTTACTCGTTAGATTTGTCTTGTCGCGTGTGTATTCGCTTTTTCGACGCTTTTTAACCATTTAACTTGTTTAGCGAAGCTAAACGCACAGACAGACAAAAAAAAAGGAACAGCATCGCGCGTCAAACAGCGACGACCCATCTGAAGCGATCTTTCATTTATACACCGTTTGTAAACAGAGAGATGTATAAAGCGCGGGGAATCATTCGAAACCCTGGGGCTATTCGAGCTTGCATTTCAGCAAATTATCATCTCAAACATTTCACTCGTTTGCTTTTTCTAAATTTATAGGAGAGCTTCTTTCGTTTATTTTTGACACACCTTTCGTAAATATCGTTTCTGGCAACGTCGGGAGCGTGGATTTCTACAAGTGAACAATCGCGCCGATCCGATAACTTCCAGCAGGATGGAGAATCTTTATAGATTATCTTCCGAGAACTCGGTGCTTTCACGGGCGGTCGTTTATAAATTTTAACGAACGACTCGCGCGCCGTGACGCACTTGCGCTAGTTCGAAGAGATATTTCGAAATTTGTTTTTCTCCTTTAACGGCCTGCATTTAGTGTATCGGTTGCGATTTTCGTCACATCGTTTCCACGACAAACGCCGACGAACTGCCCAACTATCGCTCGTACGTTGCGACTCTTTCTTTGTTTATCGTTCATTCATTCTTTCAATTTCGTTCGATAATCCCGCTCCGAAACGTTCTACTTTCGTTGAACGACGGCGAGATGTTTAGAAAGAAATGAATTACTCTTTTTTCGAGAAGCAAACGCAAGCAGTCTTTTGTTAAGAAAACGACCCTCAGCCAGGCGTGGTCCAGGAATTGTATCCGTGGACCGCAATGTGCGTTCGAAATGTCGATGTTCATGTGTCCTGCAGTTCACACGTTGACGCGCAATTAGCTGCGTTCTTCATCGACCCACGAGCCAAGTGATCCACCGTTCAGGGTAATCGTAAAATTTTGTATTTCAAACTCTTTAGATCTTTAGAGTGTTATTTTCATTATTAACACGCATCACATTCGATACCCACATCACTCTCCCACCCGGCGCGTGCGGGAGAGCGAATTCGGGCGTCGCCAACGTATTTGTTTGTTTGTTTGTTCGATCGTTGACGACACGATCGCGTCCAAGGACGGAAACCGTCGGAGAAACGCCCAGTGGCACGCTCCTCTCGACGGTCGGGCGTAAAGTACATTTAAAAACCTTGAAAAGTACGAACGCACACAAGGAATGCGAGCGCGCGTCCTGTCGCTGAATCGTGGGTTGCGAGATTCGAACAGACACACGGCCGGCGACGATCGGTCTAACTAATGGACACATAGTTTTTCAAAGACTCGCTATCGTCGCTTCTCAGCCGGTCCGTAAACAACACACATCGATCAGGCGGACGCACGAATCTTACCACGGTGCGTGTTTCGTAGATTCCAGGTTACCCGCAAGTACCTCTCTCTCCCTCTCGAAAGAAGAATCTCGATCCGTCCTTTTTGGACAATGGAGAAATCTTTTTATCGCAACACGGATGGCAAAGAAACAACCAAAGCGTAGGAGCGTGGGGACGAGAGCGACGAAAAGAACGTCGCGAAAACAAAGTTTCGACGGT
>NW_027478189.1:167500-175000 GCF_051020975.1 Osmia lignaria lignaria | reverse complement strand
GCCGACGATGGACGAACGGACAAGCCGTCCGCCACCGATTGGTTTTGATCTAATAAAAGCATTCCTCCCATCTCTGGGTGGAATTCTGGTTTGCATGTATTAGCTCTAGAATTACCACAGTTATCCAAGTAATGTTTTGTACGATCTAAGAAACCAAAACTGATTTAATGAGCCATTCGCGGTTTCACCTTAATTCGGTATGTACTTAGACATGCATGGCTTAATCTTTGAGACAAGCATATGACTACTGGCAGGATCAACCAGGGAGCTTAGTTATTATTGTAAATTTAAATTTTCGTCGTCGGCCCTCCCTGTAAGACCGATCGACGTTAAGCCATTTCTCTTTTGTATGTAACACACATTTCATAAATTTTGTACCTCTTATAGAGGCCAAATATTCTCCTCCTCCTCTCATAAAGCACGAAAATCACTTTCACGCCGTGCATCCATCGTGCAAGCACGTAGACCACACACGCTGGACAATATAATAAAAGATAGCGCGGACAGTGGCATGCTATACAAATCGAGAAAGCGCGTACAGTGATCATGCTGGTCATTTTGCCACCAAATTTTATAATCTTTATCATTAGAGCGGGCCCACCAACCTCGTCTCTGTACTTTATACATTTCTCCTCCATCTGCACACACCTTTTCAAACATTAACGGAGAGAGTTCCTTGGACTTGCTTTAAATGTACATATTAGATATGTTGGAATCTCTCTCCTTTAGAAGTTTCCCCAGCCTTAAAACTTCTTTCATTTTTACTCCTCTCTCCATACTTATTTTCCTCTCTGAACGTATCAGAGAGGATTTTATTTCTGACACCTCTTGACTTTTCTTAAATTCAGGGACGTAATTTTGTTCATAATTCAGTGGACTTTTGTGTATTTTATACTTTAAATATTTCCAAACAGTCTCCCTTCTAAAAGTGATAGAACGAATTTTCGTCTAACACTACTTTCTTGGTTCAAAAATTTTATACAATCTTATAACTTTTTCAGTTTTAACAAATTTTGGTTACAGACAGTTGATGCTCAGTTTGTACAAGTATGCAACATTTATAAGTGCATACAGGTCACCAGCCTTATATTACAAGGCTCACCACATATGGGCCATTCGGTCTTAGACACCGACCCGTGGTAATGCTGTGTGGAGATTAATAATAATCCGCAACGGAAAACCGGAACGAGAATAGTCGAGAAAGTATATTCTCGAGGAGCGGTAGACTGCTTTTCAACCGAAGTCATAAAAGAGCCACACGCTCGACGCTACTCCCGACCGGTCCGAGCGAACCGAAAGTGCCTTCCTATAAATACCGAACGGCCGGCCGCTAGGTCGGCGACGCATGGGCTTACGCCCAGGCGTATGCCTGTGCAAACCGCCGTGAGAGCGTACCATCCCGCCGGCACGGTAAAACTTAGACTGAAAATATCGTCGAACATATCCTTTCATTTTATAACGTTCTATACATGAAAATTAATAAATTAACATGCAGGACATAATAAATTCACATTCTCATGTAAATCATGGGTTTAATTAATATTTTAAAAAATTTTAAAACCGCCCAGAACCGATGAGATGAAAATATTAAAACGATATTTTTGCATTTTCTTACGGTAAAACATTAACAAATAAGCGACTATAGCAATATAAAACTCCATTTGTAATTTAATTAATCAAAATTAATATTTTTTTTTGATTTTTCAGCGATCCAGAACCGATGAGACGAAAACATTAAAACGATATTTTTGCATTTTCTTACGACAAAACATTAACAAATACGAGACTATAACAATATAAAACTACATATGTAATTTAATTAATCAAAATTAATAATTTTTTTTGATTTTTCAGTGATCCAGAACCGATAAGTCGAAAATTTTAACAATCATATTTTTGCATTCTGTACCGTGGATCCATCGTTAAACGCTATTAAACTAACGTCCGTGATGGTATAAATGCAGATTTTCGCTCCGTTTAGCCAAAATAACGAACTTTAGGTGCGCTCCGAAATATTTCAAAGTCCCAGCGGCGTATTGCTTCGCCTCTTAGAACCGATTAGTCGAAAATTTTAACAATCATATTTTTGCATTCTGTACCGTGGATCGATCGTTAAACGCTATTGAACTAACGTCCGTGATGGTATAAATGCAGATTTTCGCTCCGTTTAGCCAAAATAACGAACTTTAGGTGCGCTCCGAAATATTTCAAAGTCCCAGCGGCGTATTGCTTCGCCTCTTAGAACCGATTAGTCGAAAATTTTAACAATCATATTTTTGCATTCTGTACCGTGGATCCATCGTTAAACGCTATTAAACTAACGTCCGTGATGGTATAAATGCAGATTTTCGCTCCGTTTAGCCAAAATAACGAACTTTAGGTGCGCTCCGAAATATTTCAAAGTCCCAGCGGCGTATTGCTTCGCCTCTTAGAACCGATTAGTCGAAAATTTTAACAATCATATTTTTGCATTCTGTACCGTGGATCCATCGTTAAACGCTATTAAACTAACGTCCGTGATGGTATAAATGCAGATTTTCGCTCCGTTTAGCCAAAATAACGAACTTTAGGTGCGCTCCGAAATATTTCAAAGTCCCAGCGGCGTATTGCTTCGCCTCTTAGAACCGATTAGTCGAAAATTTTAACAATCATATTTTTGCATTCTGTACCGTGGATCCATCGTTAAACGCTATTAAACTAACGTCCGTGATGGTATAAATGCAGATTTTCGCTCCGTTTAGCCAAAATAACGAACTTTAGGTGCGCTCCGAAATATTTCAAAGTCCCAGCGGCGTATTGCTTCGCCTCTTAGAACCGATTAGTCGAAAATTTTAACAATCATATTTTTGCATTCTGTACCGTGGATCGATCGTTAAACGCTATTGAACTAACGTCCGTGATGGTATAAATGCAGATTTTCGCTCCGTTTAGCCAAAATAACGAACTTTAGGTGCGCTCCGAAATATTTCAAAGTCCCAGCGACGTATTGCTTCGCCTCTTAGAACCGATTAGTCGAAAATTTTAACAATCATATTTTTGCATTCTGTACCGTGGATCCATCGTTAAACGCTATTAAACTAACGTCCGTGATGGTATAAATGCAGATTTTCGCTCCGTTTAGCCAAAATAACGAACTTTACGTGCGCTCCGAAATATTTCAAAGTCCCAGCGGCGTATTGCTTCGCCTCTTAGAACCGATTAGTCGAAAATTTTAACAATCATATTTTTGCATTCTGTACCGTGGATCGATCGTTAAACGCTATTGAACTAACGTCCGTGATGGTATAAATGCAGATTTTCGCTCCGTTTAGCCAAAATAACGAACTTTAGGTGCGCTCCGAAATATTTCAAAGTCCCAGCGACGTATTGCTTCGCCTCTTAGAACCGATTAGTCGAAAATTTTAACAATCATATTTTTGCATTCTGTACCGTGGATCCATCGTTAAACGCTATTAAACTAACGTCCGTGATGGTATAAATGCAGATTTTCGCTCCGTTTAGCCAAAATAACGAACTTTAGGTGCGCTCCGAAATATTTCAAAGTCCCAGCGGCGTATTGCTTCGCCTCTTAGAACCGATTAGTCGAAAATTTTAACAATCATATTTTTGCATTCTGTACCGTGGATCCATCGTTAAACGCTATTAAACTAACGTCCGTGATGGTATAAATGCAGATTTTCGCTCCGTTTAGCCAAAATAACGAACTTTAGGTGCGCTCCGAAATATTTCAAAGTCCCAGCGGCGTATTGCTTCGCCTCTTAGAACCGATTAGTCGAAAATTTTAACAATCATATTTTTGCATTCTGTACCGTGGATCCATCGTTAAACGCTATTAAACTAACGTCCGTGATGGTATAAATGCAGATTTTCGCTCCGTTTAGCCAAAATAACGAACTTTAGGTGCGCTCCGAAATATTTCAAAGTCCCAGCGGCGTATTGCTTCGCCTCTTAGAACCGATTAGTCGAAAATTTTAACAATCATATTTTTGCATTCTGTACCGTGGATCCATCGTTAAACGCTATTAAACTAACGTCCGTGATGGTATAAATGCAGATTTTCGCTCCGTTTAGCCAAAATAACGAACTTTAGGTGCGCTCCGAAATATTTCAAAGTCCCAGCGGCGTATTGCTTCGCCTCTTAGAACCGATTAGTCGAAAATTTTAACAATCATATTTTTGCATTCTGTACCGTGGATCCATCGTTAAACGCTATTGAACTAACGTCCGTGATGGTATAAATGCAGATTTTCGCTCCGTTTAGCCAAAATAACGAACTTTAGGTGCGCTCCGAAATATTTCAAAGTCCCAGCGGCGTATTGCTTCGCCTCTTAGAACCGATTAGTCGAAAATTTTAACAATCATATTTTTGCATTCTGTACCGTGGATCCATCGTTAAACGCTATTAAACTAACGTCCGTGATGGTATAAATGCAGATTTTCGCTCCGTTTAGCCAAAATAACGAACTTTAGGTGCGCTCCGAAATATTTCAAAGTCCCAGCGGCGTATTGCTTCGCCTCTTAGAACCGATTAGTCGAAAATTTTAACAATCATATTTTTGCATTCTGTACCGTGGATCCATCGTTAAACGCTATTAAACTAACGTCCGTGATGGTATAAATGCAGATTTTCGCTCCGTTTAGCCAAAATAACGAACTTTAGGTGCGCTCCGAAATATTTCAAAGTCCCAGCGGCGTATTGCTTCGCCTCTTAGAACCGATTAGTCGAAAATTTTAACAATCATATTTTTGCATTCTGTACCGTGGATCCATCGTTAAACGCTATTGAACTAACGTCCGTGATGGTATAAATGCAGATTTTCGCTCCGTTTAGCCAAAATAACGAACTTTAGGTGCGCTCCGAAATATTTCAAAGTCCCAGCGGCGTATTGCTTCGCCTCTTAGAACCGATTAGTCGAAAATTTTAACAATCATATTTTTGCATTCTGTACCGTGGATCGATCGTTAAACGCTATTGAACTAACGTCCGTGATGGTATAAATGCAGATTTTCGCTCCGTTTAGCCAAAATAACGAACTTTAGGTGCGCTCCGAAATATTTCAAAGTCCCAGCGGCGTATTGCTTCGCCTCTTAGAACCGATTAGTCGAAAATTTTAACAATCATATTTTTGCATTCTGTACCGTGGATCGATCGTTAAACGCTATTGAACTAACGTCCGTGATGGTATAAATGCAGATTTTCGCTCCGTTTAGCCAAAATAACGAACTTTAGGTGCGCTCCGAAATATTTCAAAGTCCCAGCGACGTATTGCTTCGCCTCTTAGAACCGATTAGTCGAAAATTTTAACAATCATATTTTTGCATTCTGTACCGTGGATCCATCGTTAAACGCTATTAAACTAACGTCCGTGATGGTATAAATGCAGATTTTCGCTCCGTTTAGCCAAAATAACGAACTTTAGGTGCGCTCCGAAATATTTCAAAGTCCCAGCGGCGTATTGCTTCGCCTCTTAGAACCGATTAGTCGAAAATTTTAACAATCATATTTTTGCATTCTGTACCGTGGATCCATCGTTAAACGCTATTAAACTAACGTCCGTGATGGTATAAATGCAGATTTTCGCTCCGTTTAGCCAAAATAACGAACTTTAGGTGCGCTCCGAAATATTTCAAAGTCCCAGCGGCGTATTGCTTCGCCTCTTAGAACCGATTAGTCGAAAATTTTAACAATCATATTTTTGCATTCTGTACCGTGGATCCATCGTTAAACGCTATTAAACTAACGTCCGTGATGGTATAAATGCAGATTTTCGCTCCGTTTAGCCAAAATAACGAACTTTAGGTGCGCTCCGAAATATTTCAAAGTCCCAGCGGCGTATTGCTTCGCCTCTTAGAACCGATTAGTCGAAAATTTTAACAATCATATTTTTGCATTCTGTACCGTGGATCGATCGTTAAACGCTATTGAACTAACGTCCGTGATGGTATAAATGCAGATTTTCGCTCCGTTTAGCCAAAATAACGAACTTTAGGTGCGCTCCGAAATATTTCAAAGTCCCAGCGGCGTATTGCTTCGCCTCTTAGAACCGATTAGTCGAAAATTTTAACAATCATATTTTTGCATTCTGTACCGTGGATCCATCGTTAAACGCTATTAAACTAACGTCCGTGATGGTATAAATGCAGATTTTCGCTCCGTTTAGCCAAAATAACGAACTTTAGGTGCGCTCCGAAATATTTCAAAGTCCCAGCGGCGTATTGCTTCGCCTCTTAGAACCGATTAGTCGAAAATTTTAACAATCATATTTTTGCATTCTGTACCGTGGATCCATCGTTAAACGCTATTAAACTAACGTCCGTGATGGTATAAATGCAGATTTTCGCTCCGTTTAGCCAAAATAACGAACTTTAGGTGCGCTCCGAAATATTTCAAAGTCCCAGCGGCGTATTGCTTCGCCTCTTAGAACCGATTAGTCGAAAATTTTAACAATCATATTTTTGCATTCTGTACCGTGGATCCATCGTTAAACGCTATTGAACTAACGTCCGTGATGGTATAAATGCAGATTTTCGCTCCGTTTAGCCAAAATAACGAACTTTAGGTGCGCTCCGAAATATTTCAAAGTCCCAGCGGCGTATTGCTTCGCCTCTTAGAACCGATTAGTCGAAAATTTTAACAATCATATTTTTGCATTCTGTACCGTGGATCCATCGTTAAACGCTATTAAACTAACGTCCGTGATGGTATAAATGCAGATTTTCGCTCCGTTTAGCCAAAATAACGAACTTTAGGTGCGCTCCGAAATATTTCAAAGTCCCAGCGGCGTATTGCTTCGCCTCTTAGAACCGATTAGTCGAAAATTTTAACAATCATATTTTTGCATTCTGTACCGTGGATCGATCGTTAAACGCTATTGAACTAACGTCCGTGATGGTATAAATGCAGATTTTCGCTCCGTTTAGCCAAAATAACGAACTTTAGGTGCGCTCCGAAATATTTCAAAGTCCCAGCGGCGTATTGCTTCGCCTCTTAGAACCGATTAGTCGAAAATTTTAACAATCATATTTTTGCATTCTGTACCGTGGATCGATCGTTAAACGCTATTGAACTAACGTCCGTGATGGTATAAATGCAGATTTTCGCTCCGTTTAGCCAAAATAACGAACTTTAGGTGCGCTCCGAAATATTTCAAAGTCCCAGCGGCGTATTGCTTCGCCTCTTAGAACCGATTAGTCGAAAATTTTAACAATCATATTTTTGCATTCTGTACCGTGGATCCATCGTTAAACGCTATTAAACTAACGTCCGTGATGGTATAAATGCAGATTTTCGCTCCGTTTAGCCAAAATAACGAACTTTAGGTGCGCTCCGAAATATTTCAAAGTCCCAGCGGCGTATTGCTTCGCCTCTTAGAACCGATTAGTCGAAAATTTTAACAATCATATTTTTGCATTCTGTACCGTGGATCGATCGTTAAACGCTATTGAACTAACGTCCGTGATGGTATAAATGCAGATTTTCGCTCCGTTTAGCCAAAATAA
>NW_027478189.1:150000-155000 GCF_051020975.1 Osmia lignaria lignaria | reverse complement strand
TTAATAAATTAACATGCAGGACATAATAAATTCACATTCTCATGTAAATCATGGGTTTAATTAATATTTTAAAAAATTTTAAAACCGCCCAGAACCGATGAGATGAAAATATTAAAACGATATTTTTGCATTTTCTTACGGTAAAACATTAACAAATAAGCGACTATAGCAATATAAAACTCCATTTGTAATTTAATTAATCAAAATGAATATTTTTTTTTGATTTTTCAGCGATCCAGAACCGATGAGACGAAAACATTAAAACGATATTTTTGCATTTTCTTACGACAAAACATTAACAAATACGAGACTATAACAATATAAAACTACATATGTAATTTAATTAATCAAAATTAATAATTTTTTTTGATTTTTCAGTGATCCAGAACCGATAAGTCGAAAATTTTAACAATCATATTTTTGCATTCTGTACCGTGGATCCATCGTTAAACGCTATTAAACTAACGTCCGTGATGGTATAAATGCAGATTTTCGCTCCGTTTAGCCAAAATAACGAACTTTAGGTGCGCTCCGAAATATTTCAAAGTCCAGCGGCGTATTGCTTCGCCTCTTAGAACCGATTAGTCGAAAATTTTAACAATCATATTTTTGCATTCTGTACCGTGGATCGATCGTTAAACGCTATTGAACTAACGTCCGTGATGGTATAAATTGCAGATTTTCGCTCCGTTTAGCCAAAATAACGAACTTTAGGTGCGCTCCGTAAATATTTCAAAGTCCCAGCGGCGTATTGCTTCGCCTCTTAGAACCGATTAGTCGAAAATTTTAACAATCATATTTTTGCATTCTGTACCGTGGATCCATCGTTAAACGCTATTAAACTAACGTCCGTGATGGTATAAATGCAGATTTTCGCTCCGTTTAGCCAAAATAACGAACTTTAGGTGCGCTCCGAAATATTTCAAAGTCCCAGCGGCGTATTGCTTCGCCTCTTAGAACCGATTAGTCGAAAATTTTAACAATCATATTTTTGCATTCTGTACCGTGGATCGATCGTTAAACGCTATTGAACTAACGTCCGTGATGGTATAAATGCAGATTTTCGCTCCGTTTAGCCAAAATAACGAACTTTAGGTGCGCTCCGAAATATTTCAAAGTCCCAGCGGCGTATTGCTTCGCCTCTTAGAACCGATTAGTCGAAAATTTTAACAATCATATTTTTGCATTCTGTACCGTGGATCCATCGTTAAACGCTATTAAACTAACGTCCGTGATGGTATAAATGCAGATTTTCGCTCCGTTTAGCCAAAATAACGAACTTTAGGTGCGCTCCGAAATATTTCAAAGTCCCAGCGGCGTATTGCTTCGCCTCTTAGAACCGATTAGTCGAAAATTTTAACAATCATATTTTTGCATTCTGTACCGTGGATCCATCGTTAAACGCTATTGGACTAACGTCCGTGATGGTATAAATGCAGATTTTCGCTCCGTTTAGCCAAAATAACGAACTTTAGGTGCGCTCCGAAATATTTCAAAGTCCCAGCGGCGTATTGCTTCGCCTCTTAGAACCGATTAGTCGAAAATTTTAACAATCATATTTTTGCATTCTGTACCGTGGATCCATCGTTAAACGCTATTAAACTAACGTCCGTGATGGTATAAATGCAGATTTTCGCTCCGTTTAGCCAAAATAACGAACTTTAGGTGCGCTCCGAAATATTTCAAAGTCCCAGCGGCGTATTGCTTCGCCTCTTAGAACCGATTAGTCGAAAATTTTAACATTCATATTTTTGCATTCTGTACCGTGGATCCATCGTTAAACGCTATTAAACTAACGTCCGTGATGGTATAAATGCAGATTTTCGCTCCGTTTAGCCAAAATAACGAACTTTAGGTGCGCTCCGAAATATTTCAAAGTCCCAGCGGCGTATTGCTTCGCCTCTTAGAACCGATTAGTCGAAAATTTTAACAATCATATTTTTGCATTCTGTACCGTGGATCGATCGTTAAACGCTATTGAACTAACGTCCGTGATGGTATAAATGCAGATTTTCGCTCCGTTTAGCCAAAATAACGAACTTTAGGTGCGCTCCGAAATATTTCAAAGTCCCAGCGGCGTATTGCTTCGCCTCTTAGAACCGATTAGTCGAAAATTTTAACAATCATATTTTTGCATTCTGTACCGTGGATCCATCGTTAAACGCTATTAAACTAACGTCCGTGATGGTATAAATGCAGATTTTCGCTCCGTTTAGCCAAAATAACGAACTTTAGGTGCGCTCCGAAATATTTCAAAGTCCCAGCGGCGTATTGCTTCGCCTCTTAGAACCGATTAGTCGAAAATTTTAACAATCATATTTTTGCATTCTGTACCGTGGATCGATCGTTAAACGCTATTGAACTAACGTCCGTGATGGTATAAATGCAGATTTTCGCTCCGTTTAGCCAAAATAACGAACTTTAGGTGCGCTCCGAAATATTTCAAAGTCCCAGCGGCGTATTGCTTCGCCTCTTAGAACCGATTAGTCGAAAATTTTAACAATCATATTTTTGCATTCTGTACCGTGGATCCATCGTTAAACGCTATTAAACTAACGTCCGTGATGGTATAAATGCAGATTTTCGCTCCGTTTAGCCAAAATAACGAACTTTAGGTGCGCTCCGAAATATTTCAAAGTCCCAGCGGCGTATTGCTTCGCCTCTTAGAACCGATTAGTCGAAAATTTTAACAATCATATTTTTGCATTCTGTACCGTGGATCGATCGTTAAACGCTATTGAACTAACGTCCGTGATGGTATAAATGCAGATTTTCGCTCCGTTTAGCCAAAATAACGAACTTTAGGTGCGCTCCGAAATATTTCAAAGTCCCAGCGGCGTATTGCTTCGCCTCTTAGAACCGATTAGTCGAAAATTTTAACAATCATATTTTTGCATTCTGTACCGTGGATCCATCGTTAAACGCTATTAAACTAACGTCCGTGATGGTATAAATGCAGATTTTCACTCCGTTTAGCCAAAATAACGAACTTTAGGTGCGCTCCGAAATATTTCAAAGTCCCAGCGGCGTATTGCTTCGCCTCTTAGAACCGATTAGTCGAAAATTTTAACAATCATATTTTTGCATTCTGTACCGTGGATCCATCGTTAAACGCTATTAAACTAACGTCCGTGATGGTATAAATGCAGATTTTCGCTCCGTTTAGCCAAAATAACGAACTTTAGGTGCGCTCCGAAATATTTCAAAGTCCCAGCGGCGTATTGCTTCGCCTCTTAGAACCGATTAGTCGAAAATTTTAACAATCATATTTTTGCATTCTGTACCGTGGATCGATCGTTAAACGCTATTGGACTAACGTCCGTGATGGTATAAATGCAGATTTTCGCTCCGTTTAGCCAAAATAACGAACTTTAGGTGCGCTCCGAAATATTTCAAAGTCCCAGCGGCGTATTGCTTCGCCTCTTAGAACCGATTAGTCGAAAATTTTAACAATCATATTTTTGCATTCTGTACCGTGGATCCATCGTTAAACGCTATTAAACTAACGTCCGTGATGGTATAAATGCAGATTTTCGCTCCGTTTAGCCAAAATAACGAACTTTAGGTGCGCTCCGAAATATTTCAAAGTCCCAGCGGCGTATTGCTTCGCCTCTTAGAACCGATTAGTCGAAAATTTTAACATTCATATTTTTGCATTCTGTACCGTGGATCCATCGTTAAACGCTATTAAACTAACGTCCGTGATGGTATAAATGCAGATTTTCGCTCCGTTTAGCCAAAATAACGAACTTTAGGTGCGCTCCGAAATATTTCAAAGTCCCAGCGGCGTATTGCTTCGCCTCTTAGAACCGATTAGTCGAAAATTTTAACAATCATATTTTTGCATTCTGTACCGTGGATCGATCGTTAAACGCTATTGAACTAACGTCCGTGATGGTATAAATGCAGATTTTCGCTCCGTTTAGCCAAAATAACGAACTTTAGGTGCGCTCCGAAATATTTCAAAGTCCCAGCGGCGTATTGCTTCGCCTCTTAGAACCGATTAGTCGAAAATTTTAACAATCATATTTTCGCATTCTGTACCGTGGATCGATCGTTAAACGCTATTGAACTAACGTCCGTTATGGTATAAATGCAGATTTTCGCTCCGTTTAGCCAAAATAACGAACTTTAGGTGCGCTCCGAAATATTTCAAAGTCCCAGCGGCGTATTGCTTCGCCTCTTAGAACCGATTAGTCGAAAATTTTAACAATCATATTTTTGCATTCTGTACCGTGGATCCATCGTTAAACGCTATTAAACTAACGTCCGTGATGGTATAAATGCAGATTTTCGCTCCGTTTAGCCAAAATAACGAACTTTAGGTGCGCTCCGAAATATTTCAAAGTCCCAGCGGCGTATTGCTTCGCCTCTTAGAACCGATTAGTCGAAAATTTTAACATTCATATTTTTGCATTCTGTACCGTGGATCGATCGTTAAACGCTATTGAACTAACGTCCGTGATGGTACTAAATGCAGATTTTCGCTCCGTTTAGCCAAAATAACGAACTTTAGGTGCGCTCCGAAATATTTCAAAGTCCCAGCGGCGTATTGCTTCGCCTCTTAGAACCGATTAGTCGAAAATTTTAACAATCATATTTTTGCATTCTGTACCGTGGATCGATCGTTAAACGCTATTGGACTAACGTCCGTGATGGTATAAATGCAGATTTTCGCTCCGTTTAGCCAAAATAACGAACTTTAGGTGCGCTCCGAAATATTTCAAAGTCCCAGCGGCGTATTGCTTCGCCTCTTAGAACCGATTAGTCGAAAATTTTAACAATCATATTTTTGCATTCTGTACCGTGGATCCATCGTTAAACGCTATTAAACTAACGTCCGTGATGGTATAAATGCAGATTTTCGCTCCGTTTAGCCAAAATAACGAACTTTAGGTGCGCTCCGAAATATTTCAAAGTCCCAGCGGCGTATTGCTTCGCCTCTTAGAACCGATTAGTCGAAAATTTTAACATTCATATTTTTGCATTCTGTACCGTGG
>NW_027478189.1:130000-137500 GCF_051020975.1 Osmia lignaria lignaria | reverse complement strand
AAAATATCGTCGAACATATCCTTTCATTTTATAACGTTCTATACATGAAAATTAATAAATTAACATGCAGGACATAATAAATTCACATTCTCATGTAAATCATGGGTTTAATTAATATTTTAAAAAATTTTAAAACCGCCCAGAACCGATGAGATGAAAATATTAAAACGATATTTTTGCATTTTCTTACGGTAAAACATTAACAAATAAGCGACTATAGCAATATAAAACTCCATTTGTAATTTAATTAATCAAAATTAATATTTTTTTTTGATTTTTCAGCGATCCAGAACCGATGAGACGAAAACATTAAAACGATATTTTTGCATTTTCTTACGACAAAACATTAACAAATACGAGACTATAACAATATAAAACTACATATGTAATTTAATTAATCAAAATTAATAATTTTTTTTGATTTTTCAGTGATCCAGAACCGATAAGTCGAAAATTTTAACAATCATATTTTTGCATTCTGTACCGTGGATCCATCGTTAAACGCTATTAAACTAACGTCCGTGATGGTATAAATGCAGATTTTCGCTCCGTTTAGCCAAAATAACGAACTTTAGGTGCGCTCCGAAATATTTCAAAGTCCCAGCGGCGTATTGCTTCGCCTCTTAGAACCGATTAGTCGAAAATTTTAACAATCATATTTTTGCATTCTGTACCGTGGATCGATCGTTAAACGCTATTAAACTAACGTCCGTGATGGTATAAATGCAGATTTTCGCTCCGTTTAGCCAAAATAACGAACTTTAGGTGCGCTCCGAAATATTTCAAAGTCCCAGCGGCGTATTGCTTCGCCTCTTAGAACCGATTAGTCGAAAATTTTAACAATCATATTTTTGCATTCTGTACCGTGGATCGATCGTTAAACGCTATTGAACTAACGTCCGTGATGGTATAAATGCAGATTTTCGCTCCGTTTAGCCAAAATAACGAACTTTAGGTGCGCTCCGAAATATTTCAAAGTCCCAGCGGCGTATTGCTTCGCCTCTTAGAACCGATTAGTCGAAAATTTTAACAATCATATTTTTGCATTCTGTACCGTGGATCCATCGTTAAACGCTATTAAACTAACGTCCGTGATGGTATAAATGCAGATTTTCGCTCCGTTTAGCCAAAATAACGAACTTTAGGTGCGCTCCGAAATATTTCAAAGTCCCAGCGGCGTATTGCTTCGCCTCTTAGAACCGATTAGTCGAAAATTTTAACAATCATATTTTTGCATTCTGTACCGTGGATCGATCGTTAAACGCTATTAAACTAACGTCCGTGATGGTATAAATGCAGATTTTCGCTCCGTTTAGCCAAAATAACGAACTTTAGGTGCGCTCCGAAATATTTCAAAGTCCCAGCGGCGTATTGCTTCGCCTCTTAGAACCGATTAGTCGAAAATTTTAACAATCATATTTTTGCATTCTGTACCGTGGATCGATCGTTAAACGCTATTGAACTAACGTCCGTGATGGTATAAATGCAGATTTTCGCTCCGTTTAGCCAAAATAACGAACTTTAGGTGCGCTCCGAAATATTTCAAAGTCCCAGCGGCGTATTGCTTCGCCTCTTAGAACCGATTAGTCGAAAATTTTAACAATCATATTTTTGCATTCTGTACCGTGGATCGATCGTTAAACGCTATTGAACTAACGTCCGTGATGGTATAAATGCAGATTTTCGCTCCGTTTAGCCAAAATAACGAACTTTAGGTGCGCTCCGAAATATTTCAAAGTCCCAGCGGCGTATTGCTTCGCCTCTTAGAACCGATTAGTCGAAAATTTTAACAATCATATTTTTGCATTCTGTACCGTGGATCGATCGTTAAACGCTATTGAACTAACGTCCGTGATGGTATAAATGCAGATTTTCGCTCCGTTTAGCCAAAATAACGAACTTTAGGTGCGCTCCGAAATATTTCAAAGTCCCAGCGGCGTATTGCTTCGCCTCTTAGAATCGATTAGTCGAAAATTTTAACAATCATATTTTTGCATTCTGTACCGTGGATCGATCGTTAAACGCTATTAAACTAACGTCCGTGATGGTATAAATGCAGATTTTCGCTCCGTTTAGCCAAAATAACGAACTTTAGGTGCGCTCCGAAATATTTCAAAGTCCCAGCGGCGTATTGCTTCGCCTCTTAGAACCGATTAGTCGAAAATTTTAACAATCATATTTTTGCATTCTGTACCGTGGATCGATCGTTAAACGCTATTAAACTAACGTCCGTGATGGTATAAATGCAGATTTTCGCTCCGTTTAGCCAAAATAACGAACTTTAGGTGCGCTCCGAAATATTTCAAAGTCCCAGCGGCGTATTGCTTCGCCTCTTAGAACCGATTAGTCGAAAATTTTAACAATCATATTTTTGCATTCTGTACCGTGGATCGATCGTTAAACGCTATTGAACTAACGTCCGTGATGGTATAAATGCAGATTTTCGCTCCGTTTAGCCAAAATAACGAACTTTAGGTGCGCTCCGAAATATTTCAAAGTCCCAGCGGCGTATTGCTTCGCCTCTTAGAACCGATTAGTCGAAAATTTTAACAATCATATTTTTGCATTCTGTACCGTGGATCCATCGTTAAACGCTATTAAACTAACGTCCGTGATGGTATAAATGCAGATTTTCGCTCCGTTTAGCCAAAATAACGAACTTTAGGTGCGCTCCGAAATATTTCAAAGTCCCAGCGGCGTATTGCTTCGCCTCTTAGAACCGATTAGTCGAAAATTTTAACAATCATATTTTTGCATTCTGTACCGTGGATCGATCGTTAAACGCTATTAAACTAACGTCCGTGATGGTATAAATGCAGATTTTCGCTCCGTTTAGCCAAAATAACGAACTTTAGGTGCGCTCCGAAATATTTCAAAGTCCCAGCGGCGTATTGCTTCGCCTCTTAGAACCGATTAGTCGAAAATTTTAACAATCATATTTTTGCATTCTGTACCGTGGATCGATCGTTAAACGCTATTGAACTAACGTCCGTGATGGTATAAATGCAGATTTTCGCTCCGTTTAGCCAAAATAACGAACTTTAGGTGCGCTCCGAAATATTTCAAAGTCCCAGCGGCGTATTGCTTCGCCTCTTAGAACCGATTAGTCGAAAATTTTAACAATCATATTTTTGCATTCTGTACCGTGGATCGATCGTTAAACGCTATTGAACTAACGTCCGTGATGGTATAAATGCAGATTTTCGCTCCGTTTAGCCAAAATAACGAACTTTAGGTGCGCTCCGAAATATTTCAAAGTCCCAGCGGCGTATTGCTTCGCCTCTTAGAACCGATTAGTCGAAAATTTTAACAATCATATTTTTGCATTCTGTACCGTGGATCCATCGTTAAACGCTATTAAACTAACGTCCGTGATGGTATAAATGCAGATTTTCGCTCCGTTTAGCCAAAATAACGAACTTTAGGTGCGCTCCGAAATATTTCAAAGTCCCAGCGGCGTATTGCTTCGCCTCTTAGAACCGATTAGTCGAAAATTTTAACAATCATATTTTTGCATTCTGTACCGTGGATCGATCGTTAAACGCTATTAAACTAACGTCCGTGATGGTATAAATGCAGATTTTCGCTCCGTTTAGCCAAAATAACGAACTTTAGGTGCGCTCCGAAATATTTCAAAGTCCCAGCGGCGTATTGCTTCGCCTCTTAGAACCGATTAGTCGAAAATTTTAACAATCATATTTTTGCATTCTGTACCGTGGATCGATCGTTAAACGCTATTGAACTAACGTCCGTGATGGTATAAATGCAGATTTTCGCTCCGTTCAGCCAAAATAACGAACTTTAGGTGCGCTCCGAAATATTTCAAAGTCCCAGCGGCGTATTGCTTCGCCTCTTAGAACCGATTAGTCGAAAATTTTAACAATCATATTTTTGCATTCTGTACCGTGGATCCATCGTTAAACGCTATTAAACTAACGTCCGTGATGGTATAAATGCAGATTTTCGCTCCGTTTAGCCAAAATAACGAACTTTAGGTGCGCTCCGAAATATTTCAAAGTCCCAGCGGCGTATTGCTTCGCCTCTTAGAACCGATTAGTCGAAAATTTTAACAATCATATTTTTGCATTCTGTACCGTGGATCGATCGTTAAACGCTATTAAACTAACGTCCGTGATGGTATAAATGCAGATTTTCGCTCCGTTTAGCCAAAATAACGAACTTTAGGTGCGCTCCGAAATATTTCAAAGTCCCAGCGGCGTATTGCTTCGCCTCTTAGAACCGATTAGTCGAAAATTTTAACAATCATATTTTTGCATTCTGTACCGTGGATCGATCGTTAAACGCTATTGAACTAACGTCCGTGATGGTATAAATGCAGATTTTCGCTC
The DNA here is from genome assembly GCF_051020975.1 of Osmia lignaria lignaria. Lineage (NCBI taxonomy): Eukaryota > Metazoa > Arthropoda > Insecta > Hymenoptera > Megachilidae > Osmia > Osmia lignaria. Next base: position 133,151 of record NW_027478189.1, on the reverse strand, counting down.
CGTTTAGCCAAAATAACGAACTTTAGGTGCGCTCCGAAATATTTCAAAGTCCCAGCGGCGTATTGCTTCGCCTCTTAGAACCGATTAGTCGAAAATTTTAACAATCATATTTTTGCATTCTGTACCGTGGATCGATCGTTAAACGCTATTGAACTAACGTCCGTGATGGTATAAATGCAGATTTTCGCTCCGTTTAGCCAAAATAACGAACTTTAGGTGCGCTCCGAAATATTTCAAAGTCCCAGCGGCGTATTGCTTCGCCTCTTAGAACCGATTAGTCGAAAATTTTAACAATCATATTTTTGCATTCTGTACCGTGGATCGATCGTTAAACGCTATTGAACTAACGTCCGTGATGGTATAAATGCAGATTTTCGCTCCGTTTAGCCAAAATAACGAACTTTAGGTGCGCTCCGAAATATTTCAAAGTCCCAGCGGCGTATTGCTTCGCCTCTTAGAATCGATTAGTCGAAAATTTTAACAATCATATTTTTGCATTCTGTACCGTGGATCGATCGTTAAACGCTATTAAACTAACGTCCGTGATGGTATAAATGCAGATTTTCGCTCCGTTTAGCCAAAATAACGAACTTTAGGTGCGCTCCGAAATATTTCAAAGTCCCAGCGGCGTATTGCTTCGCCTCTTAGAACCGATTAGTCGAAAATTTTAACAATCATATTTTTGCATTCTGTACCGTGGATCGATCGTTAAACGCTATTAAACTAACGTCCGTGATGGTATAAATGCAGATTTTCGCTCCGTTTAGCCAAAATAACGAACTTTAGGTGCGCTCCGAAATATTTCAAAGTCCCAGCGGCGTATTGCTTCGCCTCTTAGAACCGATTAGTCGAAAATTTTAACAATCATATTTTTGCATTCTGTACCGTGGATCGATCGTTAAACGCTATTGAACTAACGTCCGTGATGGTATAAATGCAGATTTTCGCTCCGTTTAGCCAAAATAACGAACTTTAGGTGCGCTCCGAAATATTTCAAAGTCCCAGCGGCGTATTGCTTCGCCTCTTAGAACCGATTAGTCGAAAATTTTAACAATCATATTTTTGCATTCTGTACCGTGGATCGATCGTTAAACGCTATTGAACTAACGTCCGTGATGGTATAAATGCAGATTTTCGCTCCGTTTAGCCAAAATAACGAACTTTAGGTGCGCTCCGAAATATTTCAAAGTCCCAGCGGCGTATTGCTTCGCCTCTTAGAACCGATTAGTCGAAAATTTTAACAATCATATTTTTGCATTCTGTACCGTGGATCCATCGTTAAACGCTATTAAACTAACGTCCGTGATGGTATAAATGCAGATTTTCGCTCCGTTTAGCCAAAATAACGAACTTTAGGTGCGCTCCGAAATATTTCAAAGTCCCAGCGGCGTATTGCTTCGCCTCTTAGAACCGATTAGTCGAAAATTTTAACAATCATATTTTTGCATTCTGTACCGTGGATCGATCGTTAAACGCTATTAAACTAACGTCCGTGATGGTATAAATGCAGATTTTCGCTCCGTTTAGCCAAAATAACGAACTTTAGGTGCGCTCCGAAATATTTCAAAGTCCCAGCGGCGTATTGCTTCGCCTCTTAGAACCGATTAGTCGAAAATTTTAACAATCATATTTTTGCATTCTGTACCGTGGATCGATCGTTAAACGCTATTGAACTAACGTCCGTGATGGTATAAATGCAGATTTTCGCTCCGTTTAGCCAAAATAACGAACTTTAGGTGCGCTCCGAAATATTTCAAAGTCCCAGCGGCGTATTGCTTCGCCTCTTAGAACCGATTAGTCGAAAATTTTAACAATCATATTTTTGCATTCTGTACCGTGGATCCATCGTTAAACGCTATTAAACTAACGTCCGTGATGGTATAAATGCAGATTTTCGCTCCGTTTAGCCAAAATAACGAACTTTAGGTGCGCTCCGAAATATTTCAAAGTCCCAGCGGCGTATTGCTTCGCCTCTTAGAACCGATTAGTCGAAAATTTTAACAATCATATTTTTGCATTCTGTACCGTGGATCGATCGTTAAACGCTATTAAACTAACGTCCGTGATGGTATAAATGCAGATTTTCGCTCCGTTTAGCCAAAATAACGAACTTTAGGTGCGCTCCGAAATATTTCAAAGTCCCAGCCGCGTATTGCTTTGCCCCGAAATTTTTCAAAGTTCCAGCGGCGTGTTGCTTTCAAAGTGCCTCCCTCTAAATACCGATCGGCAGGCCGCTAGGTCGGCGACGCACGGGCTTACGCCCAGGCGTATACGGGGGCAAATCGCCGTGAGAGCGTGCGATTTTGACTTTCGCAATAAGATAGTCTCCTTTATGAAAAGGAGCGTACACGTCTCCCAAAAAAAAAAACAGTTTCATGACGATCAATGTAGTTCTTGATCGAAATGTATCATAGGACGAAGATTTTATCGAAAAGTACGAACTTTGGCGACGCATCGAAATTTTTCAAAGTTCCAACGGCGTGTTGCTTTCAAAGTGCCTCCCTCTAAATACCGATCGGCAGGCCGCTAGGTCGGCGACGCACGGGCTTACGCCCAGGCGTATACGGGGGCAAATCGCCGTGAGAGCGTGCGATTTTGACTTTCGCAATAAGATAGTCTCCTTTATGAAAAGGAGCGTACACGTCTCCCAAAAAAAAAAACAGTTTCATGACGATCAATGTAGTTCTTGATCGAAATGTATCATAGGACGAAGATTTTATCGAAAAGTACGAACTTTGGCGACGCATCGAAATTTTTCAAAGTTCCAACGGCGTGTTGCTTTCAAAGTGCCTCCCTCTAAATACCGATCGGCAGGCCGCTAGGTCGGCGACGCACGGGCTTACGCCCAGGCGTATACGGGGGCAAATCGCCGTGAGAGCGTGCGATTTTGACTTTCGCAATAAGATAGTCTCCTTTATGAAAAGGAGCGTACACGTCTCCCAAAAAAAAAAACAGTTTCATGACGATCAATGTAGTTCTTGATCGAAATGTATCATAGGACGAAGATTTTATCGAAAAGTACGAACTTTGGCGACGCATCGAAATTTTTCAAAGTTCCAACGGCGTGTTGCTTTCAAAGTGCCTCCCTCTAAATACCGATCGGCAGGCCGCTAGGTCGGCGACGCACGGGCTTACGCCCAGGCGTATACGG